>NC_066558.1:9209611-9509611 GCF_024679095.1 Eriocheir sinensis | reverse complement strand
GCAGCTCAACTCAACGCAGCTCAACTCAACGCTGCTCAACTCACCACTACTCAACTCAACGCAGCTCAACTCACCGTTGCTCAACTCACGGCTACTCACCTCACCGCCGCTCAACTCACCGCTGCTCAACTCAACGCTGCTCAACTCAACGCAGCTCAACTCAACGCAGCTCAACTCAGCGTAGCTCAACTTAATTAACGCAGCTCAACTCACCGCTGCTCAACTCAACGCAGCTCAACTCAGCGTAGCTCAACTTAACGCAGCTCAACTCACCGCTGCTCAACTCAACGCAGCTCAACTCACCGCAGCTCAACTCAGCGTAGCTCAACTTAACGCAGCTCAACTCACCGCTGCTCAACTCAACGCAGCTCAACTCAGCGTAGCTCAACTTAACGCAGCTCAACTCACCGCTGCTCAACTCAACGCAGCTCAACTCAGCGTAGCTCAACTTAACGCAGCTCAACTCACCGCTGCTCAACTCAACGCAGCTCAATTCAACGCAGCTCAACTCAACGCAGCTCAACTCACCGCTGCTCAACTCACCGCTACTCAACTCAACGCAGCTCAATTCAACGCAGCTCAACTCACCGCTGCTCAACTCACCGCTGCTCAATTCAACGCAGCTCAACTCACCGCTGCTCAACTCACCGCTGCTCAACTCAACGCAGCTCAACTCACCGCTGCTCAACTCACCGCTGCTCAACTCAACGCAGCTCAACTCACCGCTGCTCAACTCACCGCTGCTCAACTCAACGCAGCTCAACTCACCGCTGCTCAACTCACCGCTGCTCAACTCACCGCTGCTCAATTCAACGCAGCTCAACTCACCGCTGCTCAACTCAACGCAGCTCAACTCACCGCTGCTCAACTCACCGCTGCTCAACTCACCGCTGCTCAATTCAACGCAGCTCAACTCACCGCTGCTCAACTCACCGCTGCTCAATTCAACGCAGCTCAACTCACCGCTGCTCAACTCACCGCTGCTCAACTCAACGCTGCTCAACTCACCGCTGCTCAACTCAACGCAGCTCAACTCACCGCTGCTCAACTCACCGCTGCTCAACTCAACGCAGCTCAATTCAACGCAGCTCAACTCACCGCTGCTCAACTCACCGCTACTCAACTCACCGCTGCTCAACTCACCGCTGCTCAACTCACCGCTGCTCAACTCACCACTGCTCAACTCACCACTGCTCAACTCACCGCTACTCAACTCACCGCTACTCAACTCACCGCTGCTCAACTCACCGCTGCTCAACTCACCGCTGCTCAACTCACCGCTGCTCAACTCACTCAACTCACCGCTGCTCAACTCACCGCTGCTCAACTCACCACTGCTCAACTCACCACTGCTCAAATCACCACCACTCCAACTCACCGCTGCTCAACTCACCACTGCTCAACTCACCACTGCTCAACTTCAACTCACCGCTGCTCAACTCACCGCTGCTCAACTCACCGCTGCTCAACTCACCGCTACTCAACTCACCGCTGCTCAACTCACCGCTACTCAACTCACCGCTGCTCAACTCAACGCAGCTCAATTCAACGCAGCTCAACTCACCGCTGCTCAACTTACCGCTACTCAACTCACCGCTGCTCAACTCACCACTGCTCAACTCACCGCTGCTCAACTCACCGCTGCTCAACTCACCGCTACTCAACTCACCGCTGCTCAACTTACCGCTACTCAACTCACCGCTGCTCAACTCACCACTGCTCAACTCACCGCTGCTCAACTCACCGCTGATCAACTCACCGCTGCTCAACTTACCGCTACTCAACTCACCGCTGCTCAACTCACCGCTGATCAACTCACCGCTGCTCAACTCACCACTGCTCAACTCACCGCCGCTCAACTCACCGCTGCTCAACTCACCGCTGCTCATCTCAACGCAGCTCAACTCAACGCAGCTCAACTCAACGCAGCTCAACTCACCACGCAACTCACCGCGTAACACAACTCAGCTCTACACAACGCAGCTGAACTCAACGCGCAACTCAACGCAATGCAACTCAACGCGCAACTCACCGCGCAACTCAACGCAATGCAACTCAACGGCAACTCAACGCAATGCAACTCAACGCAATGCAACTCAACGTAATGCAACTCAACGTAATGCAACTCACCGCGTAACTCAACACAACTCAACGCGCAACTCACCGCGCAACTCAACACAACTCAACGCGCAACTCACCGCGCTCCACAACACAACTCAATGCAACGCAACGCACCACAACGCAACACCGTCCGTGCCACAACATCCCCGCACC
This sequence comes from Eriocheir sinensis, assembly GCF_024679095.1. NCBI lineage: Eukaryota > Metazoa > Arthropoda > Malacostraca > Decapoda > Varunidae > Eriocheir > Eriocheir sinensis. The sequence goes on along the minus strand of NC_066558.1, from coordinate 9,507,337 downwards.
AAGAAGATATCGTTCCTTCTTTGAAGTCACTGGGAGGGGAGTACTGTAGCAAGCCACCGCTGAAACGGTCGCGTGCTCTCCTCCGGTGAGACAAGGAAAACGGTGCGAGAGCACACTCTTTTTTTTTATTGTTGCTGTGTCCCGTTGCGTTCTGTGCTCCCTGTCGTCCTGTCGCGTCTCCATTGTTTGTCTTTCTTGTTACTTGTTTACCTTCAACTGTTTGTCCACATCTTGCTACACATTTCTTATAAATATTGTTCCACACATACACCAACGCTTCAATGTCATTTAAACTAGACAACATTCACATACACGCACATACACTTAACAACGTCTCTTGAGTGTTCTGCCTGTGCCAATGACCTCTGTATGTTTGTACAAATAAATAACCTTGACGGGTATTGTTTTTTCCTTACCCGGGGACCAACAAGCAGTAGAAACACTCACTAACCACCAACAATTATTCTTCCCCTAAACCTATCAACAGTGGTGTTCCACAGGGCTCTCTTCTATCACCTACTCTCTTCCTGTTATTCATCAATGATATTCTTTCCATAACAAACTGTCCTATCCATTCATACGCTGACGACTCCACTGTGCACTGTTCAACTTCTTTCAACAGAAGACCTTCTCAATAGGAATTTCAAGACTCCAGACTGGAGGCTGCAGTTCGCTTAACCTCAGACCTTGCTATCTTTTCCGATTGGGGTAAAAGGTACCTTGTTTCCTTCAATGCCTCAAAAACCCAATTTCTCCACCTATCAACTCAACACAATCTTCCAAACACCTATCCCCTATTCTTCGATAACACTCAGCTGTCACCTTCTTCAGCACTAAATATTGGTGTGCTGGAAGCTTCCCCCATGGTCTGTGGTCCTCTAGAAGACTCCGGGAGGAGCGAGGAGCGAGGGGGCGGGGAGCAAGGCCCCGCCCGCGCCCCGCGGGACCCGCGGTCAGGCGCCAGGCGGGAAGTGTTGCCAACTCGCCCAGATTTTTGCTACATGTTCATTCTTGTATGATCGAATATACTATAAAGTTCTAGACTGTACTGTTCAGTAAATATATAGGAGAAGAGGGCGAGAGGAGTCAATCACCGTCATAGTAAGTCATAGTCAGCTAGTAGTCAGTTAATATAACATAAGAACATAAGAACGTAGGAGTCTGCAAGAGGCCGGTAGGCCTGTACAAGCCAGCTCCTTTGAACCTAAGCTCCCGTGTATCTAACCCCTCCTAATATCGCTGTCCATGAATTTATGTAATCTATTTTTGAATGTGACAATTATATTGGCACTCACCACATGACTGCTAAGCCTATTCCACTCATCCACCACTCTATTAGTAAACCAATTTTTACCTATATCCCTGTTGAATCTGAATTTATCCAGTTTAAACCCATTACTTCGTGTCCTACCCGGTTCTCTTACCAAGAAAACCTTATGAAAATCCCCCTTATTAAAGCCCTTCATCCATTTATAAACCTCGATCATGTCTACACGCACCCTTCGCCTTTCTAGAGAATGCAAGTTTAACTGTTTGAGTCTTTCCTCGTATGGCAAGTTTCTCAACCCCTGAATCATCTTAGTCATCCTCCTCTGCACCGATTCTAACATTTTGATACCCATTTTAAAGTTAGGTGACCAGAACTGAGCCGCATAGTCAAGATGAGGTCTAACTAATACTAAATATAGCTTGAGGAAACTTCGGCGCTTCTGTTGCTTATGCTCCTTGAAATAATTCCCAGTACCCTATTTGCTCGATTTCTAGTTTGAATGCATTGTGCCCTTGGACGGAGATCAGAGCTCACTAAGACCCCTAAATCCCTTTCGCACCCAGACCTGCTTACGAGAGTGTCATTTAAGCAATAGTTATGTGAGGAGTTGTTCCTACCTGCACTCAGAATACTGCACTTCCCTACATTGAACTCCATCTGCCATTTATCTGCCCAGTCACACAATCAGTCAGAGTGAATTGTACTAAGGAGGAATATTAAACTAAGAAGCTGTGCAAGGTGTTTTACATATCTCCCTCCCACGGAGTCTCCTGACGGCGACACGGAACCCAAGTAACACGTCCGGCATAACAATTGGCGTCAGGAGTGTAAGCATTTGTTTTATTCGCCATGGTGACTCGTTCCCAAGCTGCCCAAAGGGACGACGTGTTGACTGAACTCTTAGAAGCCTTGAGACTACAGGGGGAGAAACAAGAAAGAGCACCCCAAGAACTCAAAGAACAACAAGAAAGAGCACAGCAACAACAAGAAGGAACACTCCAAGAACTCAAAGAACAACAAGAAAGAGCACAGCAACAACAAGAAGGAACACTCCAAGAACTCAAAGAACAACAAGAAAGAGCACAGCAACAAGAAGGAACACTCCAAGAACTCAAAGAACAGCTAAATAGAAGATCGCTTCAGAGAATTACAGCTACAGCTAAAAGCAGTACAAGATGGAAGTGAGTCAGTGCGAAAAGAAATGACTGATGTGACCACGAACTTGGGACAACGCCTGGTAGAAGTGGAGAAAGAACACAAAAATCTTCAACAAGAGATGGAGGTAATACGGGAGACGACACACAAAGAAATATTAGAAGTGACAAGAGTGAAGGCCCTTGAAGACTACTTGGCTGGAAACGGACAGCCAGTGCCTGCAGGGGATAGTTGTACCCAAGATGCTTCTCCTACGCAAGTCCGGGGTAGTTTGAGCCCTCTTACGCCTGAGTTTACCCAAGCGAGAAGTTCCGCCAGCCCCATGAGTCTGCTGGGGTCACCTGTCAGAAAGAAGCCTCAGGAGTTTGATGGCAAGGTCTCCTGGGAGGCTTACCGCGCTTAGTTTGAGATGTTGACAGCTCGGAATGGATGGGATGACCAAGAGTGCGCGGTTCAGCTGGCCTCTAGCCTGAAAGGGCAGGCGCTGGAGGTCCTTCCTTAGCTCGACAATGCGACAAAGGGCAGCTACAGCGGGCTGGCACATGCGCTGGAGTAACGATATGGGACCAAGCACCAGAACGAGCTCTTCAGGGTTAGGTTCAGGACCCGCAACAGGAGGCGCGGCGAGTCTCTTCAGGAACTCGCTCAAGACCTTGCGAGCATGGCGCACAAGGCATACCCAGGTGCCAGCCCTGACCTGCTGACGGTTTTGCTGCGTGATCAATTTATCGATGCCCTGGACAGCCCTCAGCTGAAGATACAAGTGAAGCAAGCTAAACCTACATCAATGCAGGAAGCTCTGGCACGTGCCATGGAGTTTGAGTCTCTTGTTATGTCTAGCTTGTCAAGCTTCAGGGGCGACTCGACATCTGGCCTTAGGGCACGAAAGGGCGCTGTCAGCGACACAGACAGGTTCCAAGGAACGTGCTGGTACTGCGAGAAGACTGGACACAAGGAGAACGAGTGCTATAAAAGGAAGAAGGAATATGAAGGTGGCGCTAGGAAGAAGCCCAGGGAAGGACCCAAGTGCTGGAGCTGTGGAGAAAAGGGGCACTGGAAGAATGAGTGTCGGAAAAATGTGCCCCCGGCGAGGGATTACCACTAGGGGGAGGGAAACTAAGGAAGACTGGTCCACGGGGGCAACGACCAGTCTGTCCTGTATATATGCCCCGAAGATATCAATGTGCAGGAGAACCACCATGACGAGCTGCCAAGTGGAGGGAAAGGTTGACGGAATGTTGTGGCCTGTGGTCTTCGACACAGGCTCGGAAAGCACACTGGTGCGGCCTGACGTGGTGAGTCATCGTCGGCTTCCTAAGACGTCACATCGACTGTGCGGAGTCACTGGACACTACGCAGAGCTCAGGGGCCCAGTGGACGTGAAGTTTGAGATCGGAGGAAAGGAAGAGTTCCTCTCTGTCTAGGTGGCTGATATGGACGACCCCTGCATCCTAGGTATGGATTATCTTGTCTCCCACAGGTGCGAGCTGGACTTCCGCGCTAAGCAGCTGACTGTAGGAGGAAGGAGGGTGCCACTGACGGCTGTGAACAAGAAGGGCCTGCCAGTGACGGTCAAGCACACCACCATTATTCCTCCGAGGTCAGAGATGCTGTTACCCTGTCAAATTACGGGTGCCCCCCCAACCAGCCTGTGTGTGGTAGAGAGTGGAAGTCGATGCCCGGTAGAAAACGGGGTGATTGTAGGCAGTACTTTGGAAGACCCTGCTGCAGGAGAACTACCTGTCGTCGTGGCCAATGTCTCCTTCAGCCCAAAGAAAATAAAACAAGGGACCATGGTGGGGTTGTGCCAAGAGATCGACCAGGAACAAAGAACCTGTGTCTGCAGGAGAACCCTGGCGAAGCCCCAGGAGGAGCTGCCTGACTACCTGCGCGACCTGTTTGCCAGGAACTCCCAGTGTCTAAAGGAGCCCCAAGTGGAAAAGCTCAGGTAGCTTCTCGGGAGGAATGCAGATGTGTTTTCCACAGGAGACCTAAACTTGGGGTGTGCAGACCTGGTAGAGCATCACATCGAAACAGGTAGCCACCACCCAGTGAAGCAAGCTCCTCGAAGGATGGCACCAGCCCGCCGCAAGGAGATGGATGAGGTGATGGATGACCTCCGGCAACAGGGGTTAATCGAGCGGGCCAGCAGCCCGTGGGCGTCTGCTGTAGTGCTCGTCAGGAAAAAGGACGGTTCCCTCAGGTGTTGCGTGGACTACCGAGCCCTCAACGATCTCATAAACAAGGATTCATACCCACTCCCACGGATTTGCGACACGCTCGACGCTTTGGTGGGCTCCAAGTGATTTTCAACGCTGGATATGAAGTCTGGGTATCACCAAGTCAAAATGGCGGAGCAGAACAAAAGAGAAAACAGCCTTCTCCTACGGTCAAGGCCTGTGGCAGTTTAAGGTCATGCCCTTTGGCCTGTGCAACGCGCCGGTCACGTTCGAGCGGCTGATGGAGAGGGTGCTGAAGGGACTTCACTGGCAGACGGCACTCATCTACCTCGACGACGTGATTGTCTTTGGCCAGACATTCGAGCAGGAGATGGAAAGGCTATCAGAGGTTTTCGCCCGGTTTAGAGCTGCACACCTTAAGCTCAGTCCGAAGAAATGCTGCCTCTTCCAAAAGGAGGTCCAATACTTGGGAGACATCGTGAGCGAGGCTGGCGTACGCACTGATCCTGAGAAGGTGGCTGTGGTAAGGGACTGGCCGACACCCACTAACGTGAAGGAGCTGCGGAGCTTCCTCGGGTTGTGCTCATACTACCGCAGGTTTGTGAAAGGTTTCGCTACGATTGCTGCACCACTGCACCTCCTGACGAAGGAGGGGCGCAAGTTTGAGTGGACAGCGGAAACTCAGGTTGCCTTTGAGAAGCTCAAGGAGGCCCTCATCAGCTCGCCCGTACTCACCTACCCAGACCCCTCTAAGCCTTTTATACTGGATTGTGATGCAGTGATGAGGGGATTGGTGGAGTGCTGTCCCAGGCATGTGCCGACATGGAACGGGTTGTGGCCTACTTCAGCAAGAAGCTCACCCCAGCCGAGAAAAAACTATTGTGTGACCCGGAAAGAACTCCTGGCAGTAATCAAGAGCATTGACTTTTTCCATGCTTAACTGTACGGTGCAACTTTCACCATCCGCACGGATCACGCTGCATTGCGGTGGCTGAAGTCATTGAAAAACCCTGAGGGCCAGCTTTCTCGCTGGATAGGTAAACTAGAGCAGCATCACTACACTATTGTGCACCGATCTGGGCTAACACAGGGTAACGCGGACAGCTTGGGTAGACGGTGGCCGAAGTGATAGCGTACTGGACCCACATTCGCCGCGTGATGGACGACGCGGGTTCGAATCCTCACGCTACCACTCGGATTTTTCAGTCACCGCCGAGTGGCTTAAAACTACCCACATGCTGTCCTGAAGACCACCCATCAACCCGGACTCTAGAGGAAGCCGTCCAAGCGAATCAAGAACGAGTTCCGGGGGGCAGCATGAGCCAATGCAAGATGGCGCCACTATAAACACTCGCCTGCGCCAGAACGGGCTGGGCCGACCATCAGGCCCCACCTGGAAGAAGTCTTGGGCCGACCATCAGGCCCCACCGGGAAGATGCCTACCGGCGCAATAGGCAACAACGTAAACAAAAAAATTTAAAAAAAAAAATGCTTGAGCCGGCGCCCCTGCCTACCTGAGTGTCAACATTGCCTCCAGAGGGAAAGCGTTCAGAATATGTGCCGCCGCACTACAGTGGAACAGACAGAGGAGGTGCCATGGGAAGACTTAAGAACATAAGAACATAAGAACGCAGGAGTCTACAAGAGGCCGGTAGGCCTGTACGAGGCAGCTCCTTTGACCCTAAGCTCCCGTGTATCTAACCCCATCTAATATCGCTGTCCATGAATTTATCTAGTCTATTTTTGAATGTGACAATTGTATTGGCACTCACCACATGACTGCTAAGCCTATTCTACTCATCCACCACCCTTGGGAAAACTGCAGCGGGAAGACCGAGATCTGCGACCAGTTATGGAGTGGCTGAGTCAGTCGTCAACACGACCTGGGTGGGAGGTAATCTCGAGAGAAAGCCCTACCACCAAGAATTACTGGACTCAGTGGGACACTTCGGATGGACAACGGGGTGTTGCAGCGACGCTGGGTTTCTCATGATGGTCTTGACCACTTCTGGTCCACGGTGCTACCTATGAAGTCCCGGGAAGGCGTCTTAAAAGAAATGCACGACAGGATCACCAGCGGACACCTTGGGGTAAAGAAGACACTGAGTCGCCTGCGCCAAAGGTTCTACTGGGTTGGCATGAGGAAGGACGTGGAAGAATGGTGTCACGCGTGTGAGGTGTGCTGTGCAAAGAAGGGCCCCAAGAAGCGTCACCGTGCCCCATTGCAACTATACCAGGTTGGAGCCCCAATGGAATGGGTGGCAGTGGATATAGCAGGATCCTTGCCTCTGACGACGAACGGAAATAGGTACATCTGCGTCGCAATGGATTACTTCACCAAGTGACCGGAAGCCTACTTCATCCCTGACCAGAAAGCCACTACCATCGCAAAGGTATTGGTGGAGGAGTTCTTCTGTCGCTTCGCTGTGTCTAGCGAGCTCCATTCCGACCAGGGAAGGAATTTTGAGTCAACAGTCCTTGCTGAGTGTTGCAAGCTTCTGGGTATCAAGAAGATCCGGACCACCCTTCTGCACCCACAGTCAGATGGAATGGTGGAGAGGTTTAATTGGACGTTGGGCCAGGAGTTGGCCAAGCAGTGCAACAATGACCAGTCTTCATGGGATCAGAAGCTGCCTGCACTCCTCATGGCCTACAGATCTGCCGCTCATGAGACTACGGGGTATTCGCCGGCAAAGCTGATGTTTGGACGTGAGCTGCGATTGCCGGTGGACCTACTGACAGGAAGGCCTCCTGGGGAAGGCCTCCCAAGGGACGCCTCCAGTTTTGCCCGTCAGCTAGAGGAACGGCTGGAAGAGGTGCACCATCAAGTCCGTGGTGCCTTGAAGTTCTCCGGGGAGGCCATGAAGCGCGGTTACAATATGAGATTTGTTCTGCGAACTGTGGAACCTGGTATTTTGAGTGAGCCGTTGCCAGGGACCCCGTTAGATAAGTATTTGTCAGACAGTATTTCCGTTCCCTCCAGTTGAGGACATTGTGCTGGAGTATCTAAAGTTTCTCCGTTTTGATTTAGTGTTTGGCTTTTATTATTTTTTTGTGTGGGAGTGTGGAAGGGGTGAGGATTGATGCATTACATTCTCCGTGTGGGAAGTGATGGAGTTTTGGTGTGTTGGTGTTTGCTTTGACGTGGGTCTTCCCAAGGTGGAGGATTTGGTAATATGTTGGTGTTTTTTGTTATAAGTGTGGGTAGGTGTTGCGGTGTTGAGTGAAGAGCCTTCACTGGTGGAATGGGCTTCGTCTACTGTCGGGGCCCCTGCTTCATCTTCTGAGTCCAAGGTGTCTTCGTGTGAAGTTGTAGTGAGGTTGGGTTGGGGTTCTGTGGCAGCTTGTGTCGGGAGGAATGGCTGGTGGGAGGGGGGTTGTTTGACTGACATTGACATTACTATATGATAGTCAGGGGACTGTGGGACTTTGATTTCAGGTAGGTTCTACTCCTTCATCACTACTGTGTGATGGTCACCCCCGCAGTTGGTGCAGCGTTTGGTGGCTTGATTGCAGCTGTGCCAGGAGTGCCCTTCTGCACTGAATTCTTAGCAGATCTTATAGTCTCTGTCTTTGTTGCATTCGTGTGCGAGGTGGTCTTCTATAGCATAGCAGCACATGCATATCTTGATTGGAATTTTGTTTTCTTGTTGGACCTGGTGACGGAGGACTCTAGTATTGAAAAGTTTCAGTCAATGCTACAGGCTCTTCATTGCAGGCGCTGTGTTGCAGAACATGGCCTTGATGGTGTTGCACGTGATATAGAAGTGACGAATTATAACGCTGGAACAACCAACGGCGACAGTAACGACGGAACGAATAGTAAAGGAACCTTATTACGATGCTTGACCCGTACTACAGTGCCTCCTGAAAACCTCGCCTTCGAGCCAATAATACCTTGCAAAGCGGAGCAGGAGGGGTTACTATTTGTCTGGGTTTGAAATCACCGCAGTGGAGTTAAATGGCCAGAGCGGAGGAGAAGGGGGGGGGGTTGTCTGTGCCTTAAGTTAAATGGTCGATATCTTGGTTCCTCACTTCTACTTCCTCTTTCCGATATAACTCTTTATCTGTTTCACCGATTTTGATGAAACTTTTTGCATTCAAAAGATGGCTGAATGAGCAATTTTAGTTTCAAAAAATATTTTTCAGTTGAGGCGACATATCAACATGAAAAAGCAGTATTAACAAAAAAAAAAAAAAATATATATATATAGATCTATATAGATATATATATATATATATATATATATATATATATATATATATATATATATATATATATATATATATATAGGAAATTTTAAAATGTTAAAAAAATCATCTTGATAATAGCATAAAGTTTATTTGGTGTTTGTTTCATGAACATTGTCTCACGCACAACAAAGTTGTATCGCAAAAAAAAAGTGATTATTTCCAATAATTTATAGAGCAATTCATATATAACTTGGCATGGAATATCCTTATTTTGGTATATAAAACACATCAGGAATTCAAGGAAATGCGTTAGTAATTGGCCAATTTGCAAAAAAGAAAATGAGGATCCCTTTGAGTTCTGCCCGGTTTCACTAACCACTGCAGAGCGTCGCGCGAGAGGCATCTCGCATCTTTATCGTATATCCATGTACTCCAACAGTTTCTAAGCGAAAGGCTAATCATCTCCTGTCGCCTTCTCAAGGCATATTCCGCTGGATGGTGATCAACATAATTACCGCAAAGCATAGAAGCGTAAAGGTGGCTTGGGGTTACTTGGTGTAGACACAAGCTATCTCTTATTCAACCTCCCAGAGTTCACTGGTCACTATATATCAGCTGACTGATAGGGATGGGGGTATGTGCGTTTGACACAAGTGTGTACAGTTTCAGCGGGTGATCCGTATTGCCGTGAAATTTTGATTTGACGAAAAGGGGGGGGGAGGCGGTGGCATGCTCATGCGTATGGAAGGCGCTAGTTCTGGAAAAGAGGAGGGGGGGGGGGGGGCATGCTCATGCGTATGGAAGGCGCTAGTTCTGGAAAAGAGGAGGGGGGGGGGGGAGGCGGGGGCATGCTCATGCGTATGGAAGGCGCTAGTTCTGGAAAAGAGGAGGGGTGTGAATTCAGGAAAGTAATGATTTTCATTGGAAAAGTAGCAGATTGCTTCTTTGCATATCAAAACTTCCTAGAACTAAACAACAATTTAGTCAATTTAGTGTCTTTAGCCCGGTTCACCTCGACCACAGCAGGTAACTCAAGACCACAGCAGGTAACTCAAGACCATAGCAGGTAACTCAAGACCACAGTCCACAGCAGGTAACTCAAGACCACAGCAGGCAACTCAAGACCACAGCAGGCAACTCAAGACCACAACAGGTAACTCAAGACCAGAGCAGGTAACTCTAGACCACAGCAAATAACTCAAGACAAGAGTAGGTAACTCTAGACCACAGCAGGTAACTCAAGACAAGAACAGGTAACTCTAGACCACAGCAGGTAACTCTAGATCACAGCAGGTAACTCAAGACAAGAGCAGGTAACTCTAGACCACAGCAGGTAACTCTAGATCACAGCAGGTAACTCAAGACAAGAGCAGATGACTCTAGACCACAGCAGGTAACTCAAGACAAGAGCAGATGACTCTAGACCACAGCAGGTAACTCTAGACCACAGCAGGTAACTCAAGACAAGAGCAGATGACTCTAGACCACAGCAGCAGGTCACTCAAGACCACAGCAGGTAACTCAAGACACGAGCAGGTGACTCAAGACACGAGCAGGTGACTCTTGACCACAGCAGCTAACTCAAGACCACAGCAGACAACTCAAGAAGAAAGCTTTGAACTGTACGAGCTGGCCTTCACATCACCGTAGCTCTTCCTGTTTAGTGGCAAATGTCAGGACACATGTTTGCTGTCATTCATTAAATCATGTAATGTAATCCTAACAACTGTAAAGGGCAAACGCTGATAAAGTCAAAATAAATGTCAAAATTTGCATAAGTAAAAACAGAAAAAACAAAACTGAATTCAGTGAGCTACAGTAACACTCATTCGGTGGTTGCATTTCCGCAATGAGTCTTGCTATTTCAATGAAAGTTACATAACCACTATATCTTCTTAAATTAAATGGAACACGTATGTTCGATTAAAGGAAACAGGGAGCTGTTCAGCCAACGTGCAATTTGTCTGTTACGACATACACGACACAGATTGTCCTTTTTCTTCACTCCTGCTCTAAATTATTAATTTTCACTTCGGTATAGGTTACCGTTAACTCAGAAGTCACTCACCGACTTCGTGTTAAAATGATAGAAAATCTGAGTTTGCTCCTTGTTTGGTAGTGTTCGCTTGCTCGCTGTAAAGGACTGTAGACGTAATATTTTTAGTGACATATGAGACTGGCCAGGAGTAAACAAAACAAATAAGACAGTCACTGCTCCCATAAAAGAGAAAAACACATCCTAGTGAAAAAAACAATAGTGAAAAGGAAATATATAAGAAGGTAGGCCATTTCAGAGGCGGTGGCTGAGTGGTTAGTGTGCCGGCGCCGCGTCCGGGAGATCCCGGAGGAACGAGGGTTCGAATCCTGGCCGCCACACAGCTGGGATTTTTCAGTCACCGCCGAGTGGTGATGATGATGATTATTAAGGCGTTTGGTCTTGGCGCCGCAACTGCAGGGTCATATGGCACCGAACCTAATGCAAGACGGTTGATATTTCTTCAATACATAAAAAAAGGTTAAAATTCAAAACATGATAAAATACAACACTAATAGAACTGCTAAAAGTTAAAAAAAATATGATAAGAACAACACTAATAAAACTATAATATAAAACGAGATACAAATTAAAGACGTGATAGAAACAACAATAGAAGGTCAGGAGGTTGAGGAAGCCAGCCTCCTGTAGGAAGCCATTAACATCATGTCCTGGGGAGAGTGCCATCTCCCCCAGCACCAGAGAGAGAGAGAGAGAGAGAGAGAGAGAGAGAGAGAGAGAGAGAGAGAGAGAGAGAGAGAGAGAGAGAGAGAGAGAGAGAAGCTTCCATCTCCGCCCCGACACCGGGGGGAGGTACCGCTCTCGCAGGTCCCCCAGGCTGGGGCACTCGACCAGCAAGTGCCGAACAGTCAGGGGCACCAAACAGTCATCACAGTAGGGTGGAACTCCCCGGGATATGAGAAAGCGATGTGTGTATCTACATAGTGTTACCCACCCTAAGGCGGGCCAGGACGGTCTCCTTCTTACGATTCCTAAAATGGGAATACAACCAGGAACGCACAGCCCAGGTCATGATTTCCCCCATTTTCGTCGTGGCAACTACTGCCGCCCACCTGCACTGCCACACACCCCTGAGTGCGGACCGCACGGTGGGATGCAAATCCCTAAGTGGAAGAGCGCACTGTGAGGGAGGGCGAGAAGCAGCGGCCCGCGCCACCTCATCGGCCTTCTCATTACCACACACAGAGACGTGGGCAGGGACCCAACAGAAGGTCACCTGATGCCCACGCCTTTTTGCTAAAACTAGCCAGCTAAAAATATCTAAAACAATAGGATGGGTGTTCCTAAAGTCTTCTATTGCTAACAGGGCTGCCAGTGAGTCAGAGTAGAAAGTAAAAATATTGACAGGAAAAGTGAAGATGGTGCGAATGGCTAAAAGAATGGCAGATAGTTCTGTGGTAAAAATAGAGGCTAGGACAGGTAAGGTTCTAGAACGGGAAAATTCTGGAAAGTCAGCTCCAAATCCAACGCCAGCATCGGATTTGGAGCCGTCCGTGTAAACTGGTATAAAAGTGGAGTAGCTGTGTGGGACAGGAAAATCTGCCGAGCAGTTGCCGTAGAGATGCTTCCTTTGTTAAAGGTGAAGTAACGGCAGAAATGTGTGTTCGGGGAACTCCCACGGTGTGATGGGGGGTACCTGATAAACTGCTATAGGGAAGTATGGTAGCGAGAGGTCACCAATGACATTCCGGCTACGGAAATCAAAGGGGCGAGGTAGGAGAGGCTTGTTTCTGTATATTATATCTAAGTTGTTGTCTAGGGCAACGGTGTATGCAGGGTTGTTAGGTTGGCGTTGTAGTCTGTAATAGTATTTGATTATGAGTTCGTCTCTATTTAAGTCCAAGGGTGGCACTCCTGCGTCAACTAAAAGACTTGAAATGGGGGATGATCTAAAAGCACCTGTAGACAGTCGAACTACCGCGTGATGAACTGCATCATGTGTGCGGAGGCGGGCGGTTGTTGCCGATGTGTATATTTTGCAGCCGTAGAACAGTCTCGATCCGATGAATGCCTCGTAAAGGCGTATGCGTATAGTGCGGTCAGCGCCCCACGAAGTGCATGACGGGGCACGAAAGAGATTGAGTGATTTCATGCACTTAGATTTTAAGGCTTTTAGGTGTTAGAGCCATGTGAGGCACCTGTCAAAGACGAGTCCCTAGAACTTGTGTTTTTCCACAACAGGTAGACGTGAACCGCACATGATGAGATCAGAGTCTGGATGGTGGCCTCTTAGGCGGCAAAAGCGCATGGCTACCGACTTGAAAGGTGAGAATCGGAAGACATGATTCTCTGCCCATCAGGATGTCCTGTCGATGGCATGCTGCAGTCTTCGCTCCGTGGTGGACATCCGAGACGCTGAGTACCAGATTGCCAGGTCGTCAACATAGAGGGAGGACGACACCCCCTCTCCGAGCGTTGTTATAACTCCATTTATGGCCACGGCAAAGAGGGTGACACTAAGAACGCTTCCTGGGGGAGCTCGTTCCTGCTGTTCATAGAGTGGTGAGTAGGAGGTACCAACTCTTACGCCCAAGGTCCGTTCTTCAAGAAATACCTCAATAAACTTTGGCATCCGTCCACGGAGACCAAAGTTATGAAGCTGCTTTAACCCCTTGACTGCGGATATCCGACAAGAAGACATCACCAAGCTACAGAAATGGAACAAAAAGTGGTTGCTACAATTCAATGAAGAAAAATGTAAAGTCATGCACCTTGGGAGGGGATACCCAGTACACCAATACCACATGGGAAACACTCCACTATCCACCACAGAGGCAGAGGAAGATCTGGGACTATATGTTACCAGGCTACAGTGAAGGCCAAATCCGTGCCTATCGCAGTGGACGGGTTAAAATCCCATACCTCCATGTCATGTCGTAGGCCTTCTCGAGGTCAAAGAAAATGCTCACCATGTGTTGTCTTTCTGCAAACGAGCGGCAGATAGCTGACTCAAGACGCAGGAGGGCGTCTACTGTTGTTCTCATCTTCCGAAACCCTGACTGGTAAGGAGATAGGTGGCCATTGCTCTCTAAATGGTGTACTAGGCGGAAGTTTACCATCTTCTTGAAGAGTTTACAGAGGCAGGATGTAAGAGCGATGGGCCGGCTGTGAACCATCCTTCCCAGGTTTACGGATGGGAAGTACAATGGCTTTGCGCCATCCACTTGGTATACTGCCAGTCTGCCAAACTTTGTTGTATATTTGGAGCAGCAGGGTCGTGGTGGTAGGACTTATGGGTCTGATCATGGTATATGGGATATTATCGGGGCCCAGCGACATATCGTTGCAGTGGGAGAGAGGTGATTGTAGTTTCAGCATGGAGAAGGGAACGTTGTATTTTCAGTGTTTAATGATGTAAAGTCTAGCTGGTGTCTCTCCTGTTCTTCCAAGTGGCGGCGTACAGCGGGAGGTCTAGAGTTCCGCTTAGACACAGCAGGGAATTCACAGGCTATGGTGTCGGCGACTTCGGTGCTCCCTGCTATTATGTTGTTGTTGATGTTAAGTGCAGGTGGTGGGCTCGATGAAAACTTTCCTACAATTTTGTGTACCCTCTTCCACACTTGTGTCATTGGTGTTTGTGAGTTAAGCGTGGATACATAACTGGCAAATGAGGATCGTCATGCATCTTTCAGAGCTCGGCGTGCTTGTGCTCGTGCTTTCTTGTAGGCAATATGGTTGAACTCTGTCCTATGCCTCTAGTAGCGGTTGAGTTGAACCCTTTCCTTGCGCGTGGTGCGGACGCGACTATCCCCTCAGGCGCAGTCAGGCAGCCCAATGGGGGGTCTCTTTTAACCTCTGTATCTCAAAAACTATTCATCACAACTAAAAACCAAAAACACCATTGGAAAGAAGAGGTCCAGATCTATAGAAGTCGGTTACGTATGTCTCTCTTGCGAACGTACATGCACGTTCAGGGAGTGTTGAATGTTAACACTTACGTCGGAGCGTGCGGGATGATCTGCCATATTGAGAGAACTGCGGACATCTCTCCTTGAGATTCTGGCAAGGGAGTATTGCCACTGCAATATTTACAACTATTTAGTCAAAGAATCAGTCAGGTGATAGGTGAAGCTATGCAAAAATGCCGCTATATTGGGCAAGAACATCCACCAGTTACTCGTCCGTAGATTTGCCGCGCTGGGCTATGATTTTCCACCAAATTTAGTGAAGAACCCACTTATTTGGCAATCCTGTGTTGTGAGAATTAGTGTTGGAACACTCTCATACGCGGGAGATTAGAGTGCTGGTGGAGCTCGCAGCGAGCATTTAGCACCACCAGCAAATGCGCCTAACGCTCGCAATGAAAGGGTGAAGGCCCGGCGTCGGCAAGCCACTGCCTGCTTGCACTCGTCCGACCACCATGGCACAGACCGACGTGATGCATTTCCCGTTGTCTGTTGCCTGGTGAATTTGCGCCGTATAAAAGGTAGCTTCGAGACAACTCCGTTGTCTTGAAGTCATCAACTGATGTCTCCGTGTGAGTCATGGTTCGAAAAAGTTTCCAGTCCGCTCGATCTAATTTCCAACGTGGTAATCGAGGTGACGGTTGGAAAGTGGATGGGAGGTGAAGATGGGATAGTGGTCGCTGCCATGCAGATCCTCTGATATTTCCCACCTGAAGTCCAGGTACGCATCGGGGGAACTGAGTGAGAGGTCAATAATTGAACGTGTGTCGGTTTGCATATGGTAGTGTCACTAGTGTGTTGGATCATCTATGATATTTTTTCCACAACAAACTATCTTATCCACTCATACGCCGACGACTCTGCTCTGTATTATTCACCTTCTTTCAACAGAGGACCCTCACAACAGGAATTATAAGACTCTAGACGGGAGGCTGCAGAACACTTAACCTCTGACCTTGCTATTATATCCAATTGGACAGTAGGAAGATGGTGTTTATCAATGCCTCAAAAACTCAATTTCTTCACTATCAACTCGATACAATCTTCCAAACCCCTATCCCCTATTATTAGACAACACTCAGCTGTCACCTTCTTCTACACTAAACATCCTCGCTCTATCCTTAATTTTAAATATTGACTGGAAACTTCACATCTCTTCTCTTACTAAATCAGCTTCCTCGATTTTGGGCGTTCTAGATCGTCTACGCCAGTTCTTTTCCTCCGCTCAGTTGCTATCCATATAGAGGGGCCTTGTCCGCCCGCGTATGGAGTATGCTTCACACGTGTGTGTGGTGGGAGCTCCGCTCACACAGCTCTCTTGGACACAGAAGAGCCTGAGGCTCTTCGTCTCATCAGCTCTCCTCCTCTTCCTGATAATCTCCTACCTCTTAAATTCCACCGCCATGTTGCCTCTCTTTCTATCTTCTATCAATATTTTCACACTGACTGCTCTTCTTAACTTGTTAACTGCGTGCCTCCCCCCTCCCACGGCCCCGCTGCACACGACTTTCTGCTCAAGCTCATCACTATACTGTCCTAATCCCTTACGTAAGAGTTGACCAGCATCTTCATTTTTTCATCCCTCACGCTGGTAAACTCTAGAACAATTTTCCTTCATCTGTATTTTTTCCTGCTTAAGACATAATCTCTTTCAAGAGGAGAGTATCAGGACACTTCTCCCAAAATTGACCTTTCTTTCGGTCACTCCTCCGAACTCTGTTTTATAGGACCAAAGATTAGCGGGCTATTTTCATTATTGTTTCCTTTTTTCTTTGCCCTTGAGCTGTTTCCTTTGCTGTAATAAAAAATGTTGGGTCAACATTTAGTGGTATCGAGCAGCGATCTGTGCTTTTGTGTTCAATGCTGAACAGTTTATACTAAAAATTTAGAGATGTTGTCCGCCATGGACAACGTCGATTCGGATCCCCACGCTACCACCTGGGATTTTTCAGTCACCGCCGGGTGGCCTAACTATCCACAGGCTGTCCTGAAGACCAACCATTAACGCAGACTCAAGAATGAAACCGTCCAAGTGAATAAAAAATGAGTTCCAGGAGACAGCATGAACCAAGAATAACTGGCGCCACTATAAAAATTGCCTGCGCCATGACGGGGTTGGGCCGACCACCAGGCCCCTGCAGAAAGCCTACCGGCGCTAAAGGCTGAGATGTAAAAAACAAATATGGTCATATAAGTAAGTCCATGAAGTCAGAAACACTGTTCACCTTCATCAGTTATAATGTTATAAAAGGATTAGAATAAATAGGTCTCAGATGATAAAAATGCCATCAATAGTAAAGCTATGTCCTATTTTTTTCCCACCAAAATTGTCAATTGTTCATTCACATTCATCAGATTCTGCCAGGCCTCTCTTTTTCATGTTTGATTCGGTTCATTTATTAAAATGTATTAGAAATAACTTGCTTGGACAGAAAGATATCAACAAGTCCATGAATTTTCCAGAGTTTTCTTTTGATGGCATATTCCCCACAGTAAAGAGAACTTGTAATTCATCTTTCACAACTCTGAAAAGACTTCACTCAATAGAGGCAGATTCACTGTTAAAGCACGCCTTCAAGCTAACTTCAAAATCTTTGTCCCCATCGAGTCTTGAGTAAAAAAAATGTTAATTTAGTCATTCAGATTTTCAATGAATACATTATTGAGGCACTTGTGAATGTGGGAAAAAACATCGTTTGCCTTACTATGACGGTGTGGCGGAATATATTCAAATAATTTATCACTGGTGGACTGTCATGAATGTTAAAAATCCAATTAAAGGTATCCGGCTCTATGATAAATATGCTACACCTCCAACAAATGCCAGTCATGATGAGAAATACTCTTTCCTGAACATTTTTTTGTACATGGTTAGAACACTGGGAGAGTATGCCCGCCAGGGGTGAAAGGCTGCCTAAAAAGACATTCAGAGCACTCAAACATACGCTATGATGGATATAACAGATTACTGCATAGATGAGCTCTAGCTGAGATATCTAATTAATGAGAGATAAATTTCAAACTGATAAACTTGAGTCCAGGTTTGGATAATACCGTCACCTATCTGGAGAAAATTATAATATATCTGTCCGGCAAACTTTGGAGAATTAAAAAAAAAGTTAAGGATGTTATCAGTACTCAGACTTCCTTTTGATGGCGGTAATATGGAACTACACAAATTCGAGATATCTAACTGGGAAAAATTTGTCAATACAGAGATGCTCAATACTACTAGATATGACTTTGTCATAACACCACATAATATTGAAGAATGTTCCCCATTTCTTCCATTAATGGCATATGTAGCTGGATATTGTTGCTTTGCTGTTTGTAAAAAAATGAAATGCACATTTTGTAGAGAAATGCTAACATGTAATGAAGAAAATATGCCTGAGAACCACCTCTACATAAAGGGAATTAGCAGGGGATCTCTCCTGTATCCAAACTATTTTGCCGTTACACTAGTTATGTATAATTATATAGTTATTGAAAAACTCACCAGAAATTTCGAATTCTCCAAATCATTAAACCGGACAAATTTAGCAACTGAAACTGCAGCAAATGCTTTGATTGATAACGATGAATTCCTTCCCATGTATGACTGTGAGGCAGGCCACAGCATGGATCAGATAACAACAACAACAAAAATATATTGTGGGCATCTTCAAATACTTTACTTGATAATTTCTGCACCAGGGAAACTGATCATGTTCACCAGAGTAAAATAAATGAGAGCCAAGGAATGAAGAGGAAACATCAAACAATAACATAGATTATTCAGTTTGAGTCAGCCATGTGTTCATATGCTAATGACTTTAGTAAATAATAATGATAATGATAAGTAGAAATAGTAGTAGTAGCACCAGTAGTAGTTGTAGTAGTAGTAGTAGTAGTAGTAGGAGGAGGAGGAGGAGGAGGAGTAGGAGCAGAAGTAACAGTTGTACAAGTAGTATTGGTGGAAGTAATAGTACAAGTAGTAGGAGTAATAACAGAGGTAAAACTGAAAGTGGTGGTGGTGGTGGTGGTGGTAGTAGTAGCTGTAGTAGGAGTAGTAGTAGTGAAGGGTCTTGTAATAGTAAGTATAGTATTAGCAGAAGTAGTAGAAGTAGCAGTAGTAGCATGGAATTATTATTATTATTATTATTATTATTATTATTATTATTATTATTATTATTACAATTATTATCATTATTACAATTATTATTATCATTATTACAATTATTATTATCATTATTAACATTATTATTATCATTATTATCATTATTATCATTATTAATATTAATATTAATATTAATATTAATATTATCATCATCATTATTATTATTATTATTATTATTATTATTATTATTATTATTATTATTTTGATTTTGATTTATTTATTATTTTCTTTTTACATCAGAGGTGACAGTTCAGGGGCAAAAAAAAAAAAGGAAACTATCATAAAAAAAAAAAAAAACGCTACTCGCTGCACCTATAAAAAGATCAGAGTGGCCGAAAGATAGATCAATTTCGGGAGGAGAGGTGTCCTGATACCCTCCTCTTGAAAGAGTTCAAGTCGTAGGCAGGAGAAAATACAGATGAAGGAAGATTGTTCCAGAGTTTACCTGCGTGAGGGATGAAAGCGTGAAGATGCTGGTTAACTCGTGCGTTAGGGATTTGGACATCAAAGGGAAGACCTTGAGTAGAAAATCGTGTGGGGCGAGGCCGCGGGACTGTGGGAGGTATGCAGTTATTAACAAGTTCAAAAGAGCAGTCAACGTGAAAGTATCGATAGAAGATAAAATGAGAGGCAACATGTGGGCGGAATTTAAGAGGTAGAAGACTA
This sequence comes from Eriocheir sinensis, assembly GCF_024679095.1. Taxonomy (NCBI): domain Eukaryota; kingdom Metazoa; phylum Arthropoda; class Malacostraca; order Decapoda; family Varunidae; genus Eriocheir; species Eriocheir sinensis. The sequence continues at coordinate 9,487,752 of NC_066558.1, read as the reverse complement.
TCAGTAAGAGGAGGAGAGCTGATGCGACGAAGAGCCTTAATTAAAGCACCGTTCACACTGTGCCGACTCTGGGCGACGACTATCCACGACTCTAGGGTACACGAGGTCTTGGGAGTTGATGTGAAAGGGTCGGACATGTCTTGAAAGAGATTATTAAGCCTTACAGAGGCCGTGAGGCATCGTTTTTCTTTGTTAACTAAATAACGAAGTGTTGGATTGAGCTCATATTCAGGCAGGGATAGTTTCAGACCTTCCGCTAATATTCCCAAGTTGCATTATCAAGGAAAAGCGTATAATAAAGTCACTTCTGCCTTGAATCGTAAGTGGGACTTCGGTAAATTCTCGGGCGACGACTGGCAACCAACACGAGGGTACCGTGACGTTGCGGTGACGTCATCTTCATCTTAAGGCTCCACCCCTGCTGTTAACACAAGTGGTTACGTGACGTTGACTGAAGCAATGGAACTTATGACTGTAATGTTGTTGCTTCATCGGGCATCATATTGTTCGAAGAATTACGTACTGGTTCGGAACAGAGCTGTATACGTAACCGTCGGTGCTTGTGCTTGATAACGCACCGTACCACAGCCAGCTGACGGATGAAAGTCGTTGCCCCATCACAGCGACCAAGAAAGCAGCCCTCATCACCTGGCTGGAACACCGCGGAGCTGCCCATCCCACCTGCTGCTACACGGCCTGAGCTGTTGCTCCTCTGTGAACAAAACAGGCCAAAGCTCCAATACACTGTGGACAACACCATCCGTCAGTGGGGTCATGAGGTTGTCCGCCTGCCACCAGCCCACCCTGAGCTCAACGCCATCGACCAGGTGTGGGGCTGTAGCAGTCACCGCTGAAAGCTGGGTGCTCTTCTTCCCCGTTGACCCCAGAAAATGGGTTGGCAGCACAAACTTAATGTTTTGATGTTCTTGTATCCTGTGTCGCGTCCGTGTCTTGTTGCGTCTTCAGTGTTTGTCTCTCTTGTTACTCTCTTATCTTCGACTGTCTGTCCACGTCCTGCTATACACTTCTACATATTGTTTACTACACATACCAACATTTATATGTCATCTACACCACACAACATCCACATAAACACATATACACACAAACACATTTCCTATATGTTCCGTTTGTGCCTATGACCTGTTTGTATTTTTGTCAGTAAAATAACTGACGGATATTGACTTTTCTGTATCCGTGGACCGACTATAGTCCGGCAAATCTTAAGTGGCGGCTCTGACGTAGACAGCCCGCTAGACACTGGTGCTATGTCTCCAACTGACCTCGCGCAGCGTGCCTTTCACACCCTTCTCTCTCTCCTCGTGTCTCTCTCTTTCTCTCATTCTAGTATAAAAACAAATATGTTTTTTATGATTGATTCTCTATCTGTGAGTGAAAACAAAGAAATTTGTACAACACTTGGCAGCGTTGCCACCGCGGCGTTGTCAGCTCAAGTCAACCCAACACACCGCTGTTGTCAGTTGCTCTGGCTGCTTTAATTATCGCATTTCTGCCATTTTTTGGTGTGTGTCTGCCATCTGCCATACAATATCAGCCATATGGCATAATTATGATAAAATATGGAGACTGTACCTGTATATGTAATGCCAGGACCGTCAAGCAAATTTTGATGTGAATCACCCAAGTGAATGGTGAGGTTCCGCTGGGGATGGCCAGGGAGTGGGGAAGGAGTGGTGGCTAAGAACATTAAAATACCTTATTTCCACACCACCCAAGGGGTAAAGAGTCTTGGTGCATTTTTTAAAGAGGTTTATTATTAATATTATTATTACTATGCATTGTCGTGCACCATACTCCCCAAATGAGAGTACACCTCCACTTTTCTCGCACACACACACACACACACACACACACACACACACACACACAGAGAGAGAGAGAGAGAGAGAGAGAGAGAGAGAGAGAGAGAGAGAGAGAGAGAGAGAGAGAGAGAGAGAGAGAGAGAGAGAGAAGGGTGTGAGAGGCATGGTGTGCGAGGTCAGTTGGAAACGTGGCAACAGGGTCTAGCGGGCTGTCTACGTCAGAGCCGCCACTTAAGATTTGCCGGACTATAGCAGTAGAACACTCACTAAACCACCAACAATTGGTGACCCTGCAGTGTTGCTATGATCCAAGGTGGCTTATAACCGGTGCCATTCAGGAGCACTCTCTCCACAGAGTGTTGGACCTGCGTCGGGTAACACCTGATTCATTCGTCCACCCTCTCCTGGGGCAATAAATCTCACCTCCAACCCTGGGGTTCGTGAGATTGAGCCTCAGGTCAGGAGAAGCATTACGCCCTTAGGCGTAGCAGCCACCTTCAGTGTTCTCCCCTCCCCTCCCCTAGGCACCTTCAGTGCCTCCTCTAGGCACCCTCAGTGCACCTTCGGGCACCTTTCGTGCCCCTTCAGGCACTTTCAGTGCCTTTTTCAGGCATCTTCAGTGCCTTTTTCAGGCAACTTCAGTGCCCTTTTCAGGCACCTGTGTGCTCACCCACCCCCACCCCTCCTTCTCCCTGCCTTCCCGCTGGTACGGCGACTGAAACACGCACACCGTGTGACTCTGCACATGACTCGGTGAACACTCAAGTGCGACACATTACCCACTGACACACAGTGCCACTCCAGACTCAGTGTACACGCAAACAGTGTCACACAAGATTCGTGTACACGCAAACAGCGCCACACCAGACTCAGTGTACACGCAAACAGTGCCACGCAAGACTCGTGTACACGCAAACAGCGCCACACCAGACTCGTGCACACGCAAACAGTGTCACACCAGACTCAGTGTACACGCCAACACACTCCACACAAGACTCACTGAGACACGCAAACACACTGTGACACCCCACTGGGATTACTAGCTGCCTCCTGGATTAACCACTGCCTCCTGGATTTATCACCGCCGTTTTGGATTACCCTACTCCTGTGGACCTTACGTACAGTGCCGTGAGTTCCCATCAACAGTTCAGTGCAGTGAGTCTCCATCAACAGTTCAGTAAGTCTCCACCAAAAGTTAGTGTCACAGTGTTACCTACTAGGCGTACAGTGTTGTGTTACAGTGCCTTCGTGGACAGTGTGGTTCGCTCCCTGAGCCACTGAGGCCCCTGGCACGCTGGCAGCTGACGCCTTTAACACACGCAGTTCGTTCTACTCTCATGGACTGCCAAGGCCCCTGGCACGCTGGCAGCTGGCGCCTTTAACACATGCAGTTCGTCCTTCTCTCACGGACTGCCGAGGCCCATGGCACGCTGGCAGCTAGTGCCTTCACACGCAGTTCCCTCGACGCTCTCTCGGACTGCCGTGGCCCCTGGCCCGTTTACGACAGTGCCTTTTGCCCATCTGCTCCACGCCGCTTGACCTCACCATGACTGGCGACGCCAACTCTTCCTCTGCAACAGCGGTGTCCTTCAGAGCACCACTCTTCTGCTCAGGACCCGTCTACGTTGTTCGCGATTTTGGAATGCGGCTTCAAGCCTTGCAGGATCTTTTCACCAGCCAACCGCCCAACCCAAGCAGCCCAACTCATGCAGCCCAACCCACGCAACCCAACCCACGCAGCCCAACTCACCCAGCCCAACTCACGCAGCTCAACTCACCCAGCCCAACCCACGCAGCCCAATTCGCCCAACCCAACTCACGCAGCCCAACTCACCTAGCCCAACCCACGCAACCCAACCCACGCAGCCCAACTTACCCAGCCCCATCCACGCAGCCCAACTCACCCAGCCCAACTCACGCAGCCCAACTCACGCTGCTCAACTCACGCTGCTCAACTCACGCTGCTCAATCCCTCGCTGCTCAACCCCTCACTGCTCAACCCCTCGCTGCTCAACCCCTCGCTGTTCAACTCCTCGCTGCTCAATTCCTCGCTGCTCACCTCAGCTCGACTCACCGCAGCTGAACTCAATGCGCAACTCACCTCAGCTCGACTCACCGCAGCTAAACTCAACGCGCAACTCACCTCAGCTAAACTCACCGCAGCTGTCTTCACCGCGTAACTCAACGCAACGCAACTCAACTCAGCGCAACTCACTGCGCAACGCAACTCAACACAGCGCAACTTACCGCGCAACGCAACCCAACTCAACGCAACGCACCACCAGCAACACCGTCTGTGCCACAACACCCCCGCACCAGGGAAGATTTCGTTCCTCCTTCCTCGTCACTGGGGGGGAGTATCTGTAGCAGTCACCGCTGAAAGCCGTGTGCTCTTCTTTCTCGGTGACCCAAGAAAATGTGTGTGGCAGCACAAACTTAATGTTTTGATGTTCTTGTCTCCTGTGCCCCCTAAGTATTTTCATTGTCGCGTCCGTGTCTTGTTGCGTCTTCAATGTTTTTCTCTCATGTTACTCGTTTATCTTCGACTGTCTGTCCACGTCCTGCTATACACTTCTACATATTGTTTACTACACACACCAACATTTATATGTCATCTACGCCACACAACATCCACATAAACACATATACACACAAACACGTTTCCTATATGTTCCGTTTGTGCCTATGACCTGTTTGTATTTTTGTCAATAAAATAACCCTGACGGATATTGACTTTCTGTATCCATGAACCAATTAGCGCATAGAACACTCACTTACCACCAGCAGGGCTATATGAAGCACCACTTGAGCTCCTCCCTACACCGCTTCACCCGGACTGCAAGCCAGGGTGGAGGAAGCCAGGATCTCCGCCACAAAAGAAGTGTGGGCGGCTGCAATTAAACGAGCGAGGGACTTTGAAAGCTATTACTGGTCCACCGGCTATATTCACGAGTCCGTGGAACCCGTCGTAGTCAGCCTCGACACTGACGACTAGGACGAGGACGATTTATTTTTTGAAAGTGACGAAGAATAAAGTGTATACCATTTGTTGAATTTAATTTACATAGTTTGTTTACTCAACATGTCTCTTCTTCCTTCTAATCGTCCACAATGTATATTTCATTTAAAAGTACGCCTATCTGTCTGGTGATCTTTCTCTACTTGAATTTGCAGTCAAAAGTTATGAGACAGTTGCCACAGTCTCTCTCTCTCTCTCTCTTTTTTTCTCTGTATGTTAACACTGAGATCCATGTGGCCATTATATGATTAAATAATTTGTGCCAGGAACGGAGATGATCTTCTTTTGACCTGTAACGCTTTGTATCGCTTCTTAGCTTGTTGTTAAAGATTTACTCCTAGTATCACTAGGGGAACGGGCCCTTGTCCGAAGACAGCCCGTTAAGATGGAAAAGATCGCTTCCACCTGCACGAGGAAGCACGGCCCTTAGCCAAAGGCGGCCAGTAGCAGGGTGCCGACAGACCGACTCTATCGGCGATCGAAATCTAGCCGACCAAGTCGGTCTGTCGACGAGGACTGGCGTGTCTGTGCTTCTTAGGTCCTCCTTCTCAACACTTCTATACTTCACACCCTGCACTTAGTTACTTCACAGTGCACACTTATACACCTCACCCTGAACCTAGGTGTTTTCTTGTTCTTTTCTTCCCCTGACTTTGCTTTTCTATGCCCTTTTGTTAGTTTCCACTATTACACTTTTCACTTACGGTATCTCCTGTGCCAGGTAAGTGTGCTTCCTTCTGCTGCTTCTTTTGACCTGTACCGCTTTGTATCGCTTCTTAGGTCCTCCTTCTCAACACCTCTATACTTCACACCATGGACTTACTTCACAGTGCACACTTATACACTTCACCTTGAACCTAGGTGTTTTTCTGTTCTTTTCTATGCCCTTTTGTTAATAGTGTCCACTATAACAGGGTTGTAGCAGCCCGCCTTCACTCGTAGTTGCCAGATAGCAGGTGACTGAGTTGCCTAGTATCGGGATGGAGGATCGGCTTGTTGAATATAGTAATAGAGTATTTTCACTCACGTGACCTTGTGACGTTTTCATGACGTCACGAAGTAAACATGGCCGCCAAGTGTGACAGTCTATCCTTGCTGGGGGACCAGCGAGTGAGTGAGAGACCGTGCCTCGTTGGGGAATCGTAGTAAATGGAGTACTCCAAATATTATTTTTCGCTCTCTCTGCTGGACACGACTTATTATGAGAGGATGGTCACTTAAGTCAGGCTTAGTTGCTCTAAAACACGGCAGCTTTACGTGGAAACCAAGGCAAGCATTAGAGGAAGAAATGGCTTTCACAAAGATACGCACTGTCTACATACCAAACAATGACTATATAGTGCTTTAACAAAGACTTTATCTACATATTGAACAATAAGTGATGTTTCAGAAAGTGCCAACATTCATCTGCACTGGTACACAATGTCACACAAGCTAACCCAATTTTAGGGGGTTGGTCATTCACAAGGCGAGTGTCTACATATCTAACAATAACTAATACTTGAACAATGATGCTGACAACATATCTAATAAATAATAAATAATGTATCAGAGTGCCAGCATTCATCATCACTCATACTTACCTTACATTAAGAACTTTTGGGGCTGGCCACTACTAAATCTAGTCATGAGGAATGAACTTGTAATAAAGGCTAAATAACTTGACAAACAAGTGAAAATTCACTTCACTGTCGTGCAATGTCACTAATCTTTGCTTGACACCACTGGAGTAAACTATCTGAATCTGCAGGTGTGTTGTATGTTGACACGGAAAGCACTCACTAGGACTGAGGAAACACTGTCTCTACTCGTTATTGTGTATGACTGAAACATCATTCCTACCTGTCATGAAGTGCTTTCCACTGACTCTCCAGTGTTCAGGGTTTGAAGTCTGGGCTCTGAAGATCCTCGATAACAATAGACTTCTTTCAGCGATCAACTCCTTCCCCTAACCTTGCCGAGTTGGTATTTTAGGCAGGCGGTAAAACAATAAACTTGGGTGTTTATCTGCATTATTTCCACACCCAATAACAAAGAAAAGATGTGGCATTTCTGTCCTCCACAAAATGAGGCTAGAAACTTGCGTCCCATCAATCAAGTGGCCATGAATCTTCCCGGCAAGGTCCCCCAACAACTGAATCGGCTGATCCCGCCAAACCAAAATGCACCGCGGCCGTGACGTCATGGATTGGCGTGACGTCACGCGAAACTTCTCTATTGAACCGACAGCGTTATGAATGTCAAAAAGATATATCTAGAAACTGTGACAAATCAAACTAATTGGAGTACCCAGTTACGACTTTCAATGTATTTGTATATTTTTTGGTGTGCATATTTCTCCCTCTCCTTATATATCCCCTTCGTGTCGCGGTGTGAATATGACTGGAGGGGTTGCCTGTCCGGTCAGATTTTTTTATATATACCCTGTACTACGTCACGCGGTGTAGGGGAGCCTCGGGAAGATGCGCGGAATGGGACGAGTTTTGAGCCGACCATGGGTCGACCTGAGTATTAGGTAGATATTGCCTACTACGTACACTACTGAACCCATGCCGAACGCAAGACGAGGGCGCCACGAAGATCGTGCCGGGTTCGTAGGTCGATTTTTTACTGTCGAGCCGAACACCTCACGTGGGTACAACCTAAGTCTATATATACCTAGTCAAGTCACTCTGCTTCAAAACTGCGACCGGTAGGCGCAGGAGCCGGTTTGGGGGCGGAGCAGCGGAATGACGTCACTTGAAGGTAAAAAAAAATACCCGCCAGTTCAGGGGTGACTCAAGTTGCGGCCGTGTGTGCACTATGGATGTGCATGCTTGCCTTCTTTAACAGCGCGTTCAGGCAAGCCACTGACGAAAAAAATACGCCTTCTTATTGTGCTATTGCGTGACTGTAATTCTAATGCCTACAAACGACGATGTAGGGTGTGATGGAGGGCATGTTGAAGTGATTGATTTAAATTAGTCCGCCTTTCTCCGTTTTCTCTAAATTCCTGTTTCTACATTCTCTAGTTTGGCTCCAAGCAGTGTCACTCATAAACCACTCCTCTGCCGTGTCTCCTCCCACAAAGCAGAGTATGACTTGACTTGGTATATATAGCCTCAGGGTACAACGTATACGGCCCAACATCCGTTGCGTTGCCACATCGCGAGTCCATAGTGCGGATCTCGGAAGGGCTACTTGGTGTATTCAGATCACCATCGGAACGGGTACGGGCACGTTCGAAGAACGTATGTGACGGGTACGTACAACTGTCACTTTCATACGTGGCACGTACCGGTTTTGACATGTCAGGGCTATGTCGGCTCACTATCGGTCCATGACCGTAGAGCCTGAGTACGGGGTCGTGGAACCTAAGTACAACTCTCGTACATTGTTGTGGTATTGTCGTTCAATATATGTAACGGTCTTTCTCGGGTCATTGTTGTCTCATTGTCGGGATCAAAAGTCGGCTAAGTGTGAAGCAGTCTTAAAGGGTGCTTCACACTTAGCCGACTTTTGATCCCAAAGCCGTTACGATGGTGTTGGGCTGGACATAAAAAAAAAAAAAAAATCGGAACACCTTAGGGGCATGTCGCGGGCATCGGGGTGTCTCGGGGCACTCTCTCCGGTGGCCCCGAAAAATTAAGGGAGCTCTTAATTTCTCGGGACATGTCGTGGCCGGCCGAAAAGTCGGGGAGGAACATGGCACCATCGGTCGCTTCGCAACGCCTTCCGTTGACGTTCGTACAAGGTACGCAGTGCATTAGCACGACAATGAGACAACAATGACCTGAAAAAAACCGTTACATATATTGTATGACAATACCACAACAATGTACGAGAGTTGTACCAAGGTTCAACGACCCCGTACTTAGGGTCTACGGTCTTGGACCGATAGTGAGCCGACATAGCCCTGACATTTGACATGTCAAAACCGGTACGTGCCACGTATGACGGTGACAGTTGTATGCAAGGGAAAGGGAAGGAGAGGTAGGTTCACACCGGCCGCTCCGCCCAGGGTGTGACGTCACGTGAAATAAAGTTGTAGTAGAGTAGATACCGCGCTCTTGATTGGCGTATATGGTCGGCCGCCGGCCGCCATATTGGTACGGCAAATATTAGCGCGGACGTCTAAGGAAACGTGTAAATTTAAAGTTAAAGAGAATGGCATGTAGCCTGGTATATACTCATTGATGGAGAACTAAGATCTGGGTACAACATCTAATTTCATACAAGTGTTTATTCCTTTTATTGCATGTGACGACACGTACACAAAACCAACAGAATCTAACAGAATCTGCTCGGGAATAATTGATAAGTGCACACTTATACACTTCACCCTAAACCTAAGCGTTTTTCTGTTCTTTTTTTCCCCTGACTTTGCTTTTCTATGCCCTTCTTTTAGTTTCCACTATTACACTATTCACTTCCTGATTACGGTATCTCCTGGTCAGGTCAGGTCAGGTCATGTGTCGTTCGGGAAGCTTGGCCTTTGTATCGGCGCTTCCCTGATGATCTTCACCGGTCAGTTTTCAGCTCCTCAGTTGGTCGCGTCTAGAATTTTTCTTTGTTGTTCTCTCTTTCTCCACATTTCATATATCACTGGCTTGGTTTCTTCGATCAGCTCTTCTTTAAATAACAGTTCTCCAATTATGTCCTCTTCTTCCTCTGTATTGAGTCTTTCTGTTTGCAATATTTTCTTTCTTTCATTTGCATAAGCTTGGCACTGGATCAAGAAGTGGGTTAAATTTTCTAGTTCGCTATTGCACATGATGCATTTTGTCACCATTCGTGTGCCTATTCCTCTCACTTAACTTTAGGTTGTTAGTCCTTGCCTTATATAATATTTCTGATGATGGCTTGTTGTCATAAAACTTTTCTTCCTTTTTCAATTTCTTAAATTTATTACATAATTTTAAACTAGACCTTTCTGCCACTTCTTTCTTCCAATTTTCTGTATCCCATTCCTTAATTTTTCCTTGTAAAATTTGTGTCTTCATTCCCTTCAGATCTGAATGTTTTAATTTTAAGTTTTTCAAAAATTCTTTAGTTGTCTGGATCCAGTAATCCTTGGGTATATTTAGTTTTTCTTCTACTATTCTTCTAAGCAGATCATTACTTTCATTTTCTTCTATGTACTTAAGGTATTTCAACTGGTTTCCTCTGATTCTGCTCTCCATGGTGCTAGAGCCAATTTCTCCCCTCAAAGTTGGTATCTGTGCATAGCTAGGTGCTCCTAATATTGGTCTATATACTGAGTTTTCTATCCTTTGTAATTTGTTTATTTTGTAACGGGGTACCGGGGGGCGTTTAAAGGGCGTTGATTAAGACTTCAGCTTCCTTAAGGCGAATATATTGTTAGCCTCTATGTACAAGGAGCGTCAGAGCGAGAGCGACTGCCGTTGTGTGTCAGTCGGACTCTCGTGAAGGAGTCACGAGTTACAGGTTGGAAAATAATTGTTACAATTGGTCACGTACGTCAAGATGACTTTCAAGCTTGATGAAATGCTTTGTATACAAACTGAGACGGTAAATACTGACGGACGACATTCCTTTAAGGTGGCGTGATCTATCTGTCGTGGGTTTTTTTCCATTGACAATTGTATGCCTAATTCGTGGTGATACTAAATAATAATAATAATAATACATTGATATCCTACAATAACAATTTCTTGTTTAGTGTACCCAAGTATACTAGACCCGTACAAAACTGATGGTAATACTACACTTTTCCAATACGTTTTGCCAATTAAAATTTTGTTGCAGCTCTGGGATATTTTTGTGTAAGTTAGGTTTGCCAATGTCTTTGCTTTTTGTAGAGATTTTTCTTTTTGAATTTTAAAACATTTCCTCTTATTTGTCACTGTTATGCCCAGATATTTCATGTCACTGGCTACTTTAATGCCATTAATCTCTTCAATTTCCAGTTTGCTGTTGAAAATTAAAACATTACTTTTTTCTTTATTAATCTTTAGTCCTGTTGTGTGTCTGAAGTCTGTTAAAACATCGATCATCTTTCCCATTTCCTCCTGTGTTCTTGATATCAACAATCCATCATCAGCAAAGAACAGTGCACTTAATTTAAAGAATTCATCTGTAAACCCGCTCTCCTTTTCTAATTTGTCTATTATAGTGTATGTTATTGTCTTAAACATGTAAGTATGCTTTCTTCTTCTTCTTCTTTTGACCTGTAACGCTTTGAAACGCTTCTTATGTCGTCCTTCTTAACAATTCAATACTTAACACCATGCACTTAGTTACTTCACAGTGCACACTTATACATTTCACCCTGAACCTAGGTGTTTTTCTGTACTTTTCTTCCCCTGAGTTAATAGTTTCCACTATTACAGGGTTGTAGCAGCCCGCAATCACGCGTAGTTGCAAGATAGCAGGTGAGTGAGTTGCCTAGTATCGGGATGGAGGATCAGCTTGTTGAATATAGTCATTGTAACGACAGCGTAATGAATGTCAAAAAGAGATGTTTAGAAACGGTGACAAATCAAACTAACCCAACTACGACTGTCAATGTATTTATATGATTTTTTATGTGAATATTTATCCCTCTCCTTTAACTATATCTTATTTATTTCCTCTGTTGTATGTCTAATTTGATGATGTTAATAAGATATTAATGTTGGAAAACCTTTATCACCGATTTTTTTTTCCACAAAGATATGCATTAAAAAAAAAAATTATTGGAAAGCGCGGGACGGCAATGGTAGGAGTGGAACCTATACGCTCCAGCATCTTTCCATCCATTTCTTTCTAAGTTCTTGATATCTTGGCAGCCGATGAAACCGTATATTACTGTTTCCTTTTACAGAAACTGATCGACAACCGCGCATAACACAAAAAGTTGGCATATTAAAAGAAAATACACCTGGTCAAACTCTTTCGTCTCTGCCTATCAACACCTACCTTTCCTTCCTCCTGTAAGTATGCCTTTGTACAGCCTGTGCCTAAGAACGGTGACCGTTCCAATCCCTCAAACTACCGCCCTATAGCTTTACTTTCCTGTCTATCTAAAGCTTTTGAATGAATCCTTAACCGGAAGATTCAAAAGCACCTTTCCACTTCTAACCTTCTCTCTGATCGCCAGTATGGATACCGCAAGAGGCGTTCTACTGGCGATCTTCTTACTCTCTTAAATGACTCTTGGTCATCTTCTCTAAGCCGTTTCGGTGAAACTTTCTCTGTTGCGCTAGACATATCGAAAGCCTTCGATAGAGTCTGGCACCAGTCTTTGCTTTCTAAACTGCCCTCTTTCGGATTCTATCTCTCTCTCTGTTCCTTTATCTCCAGTTTCCTTTCCGGCCGTTCTATCTCTGCGATGGTAGACGGTCACTGTTCTTCCCCTAAACCTATCAACAGTGGTGTTCCACAGGGCTCTGTCCTATCACCCACTCTCTTCCTGTTATTCATCAATGATCTTCTTTCCATAACAAACTGTCCTGCCCATTCATACGCCGATGACTCCACTCTGCATTATTCAACTTCTTTCAGTAGAAGGCCATCCCAACAGGAAGTACACGACTCCAGACTGGAGGCTGCAGAACGCTTAACCTCAGACCTTGCTATTATTTCCGATTGGGGCAGAAGGAACCTTGTGTCCTTCAATGCCTCAAAAACTCAATTTCTCCACCTATCAACTCGACACAATCTTCCAAACACCTATCCCCTATTCTTCGACAACACTCAGCTGTCACCATCTTCAACATTAAACATCCTCGGTCTATCCTTAACTCAAAATCTCAACTGGAAACTTCACATCTCCTCTCTTGCTAAATCAGCTTCCTCGAGCTTGGGCGTTCTGTATCGTCTCCGCCAGTTCTTCTCCCCCGCGCACTTACTATCCATATACAGGGGCCTTGTCCGCCCTCGTATGGAGTATGCATCTCACGTGTGGGGGGACTCCACTCACGCAGCTCTTCTGGACAGAGTGGAGTCTAAGGCTCTTTGTTTCATCAGCTCTCCTCCTCCTACTGATAGTCTTCTACCTCTTAAATTCCGTCGCGATGTTGCCTCTCTTTCTATCTTCTATCGATATTTCCACGCTGACTGCTCTTCTGAACTTGCTAACTGCATGCCTCCCCCTCTCCTACGGCCCCGCTGCACATGACTTTCTACTCATGCTCATCCCTATACTGTCCAAACCCCTTATGCAAGAGTTAACTTGCATCTTCACTCTTTTATCCCTCACGCTGGTAAACTCTGGAACAATCTTCCTTCATCTGTATTTCCTCCTGCCTACGAATTGAACACTTTCAAGAGGAGGGTATCAGGACACCTCTCCTCCCGAAATTGACCTTTCTTTCGGCCACCTCTTTTGATTCTTTTTTTGGGAGCAGCGAGTAGCGAGCTTTTTTTATTATTGTTTCCTTTTTTATGCCCTTGAGCTGTCTCCTTTGTTGTAAAAAAAAAAAAGCTAAGTTTCCCATTGAGTGAGTGAGGAGCTCAGGTCAGGAGGCTGGTGCGCGCGAGACTGAGCTCTCTTCCCTGCCCGGACCCCTCAGTCATATTTTACGTGACGTCATGCGCAGAATAGACAAATTTAGGTACCTCGCCCCCCTCGTGGTGAACCTACCTTCTATTCTCTTTACCTTGGTTGTACGTACCCGTCACATACGTTCTAAGAACGTGCCCGTACCCGTTCCGATGGTGATCTGAACGCACCAAGTAGACCTTCCGAGATCGGCACTATGGACTCGCGATGTGGCAACGCAACGCACCATATGGCAACACTATCATGTGTATAGGGCCGCCGACACTAGCGAGCGCAAAGGCCCTGTCCCCCTATTTAGGGGGTAAATCTTTCAAGCAAGCAAGCGAGCACGCCCAATGGAACGCCAGCGCTCCGTGGGCGAGCAGCTGGGGGGTCCTTCTGCGGCGGCGTGGTTAACCCGCCTGGTCATCCTCGCTTTGGGCCCCCCGCTGCAGTCAAGTCGACCGGTCGGCTGCTCGCCCGTGAACCGCTACGGGTTGCAGCTGGGCGCCTGCCCGGAGGGCCCGTGCCTCCGTCGCTGCTCGCCGGCTGTTACCCGTGGCTGTGGCGGCGGCGGAGGCGTCCCTACACCCGCCGGGACTTGAATTGCCCGCCCCCCCTTACAGGGCCGCCTTTGAGCAAAGGCCCTGTCCCCCTATTAAGAGGGAAAATCTTTAAGAAGAAGAAGAAGAAGCGAGCACGCCAGCCCCCCATGGGCGAGCGGCCGGGTGGCCCTTCCGCAGAGATGAGGTTGACCTGCTCGGTTATCCTTGCTTTGGGCTCCACCGCTGCGGTTAAGTTGACTGCTCGGTTGCTCGCCCGTGTCCTGCTGCGGGCTGCTACAGGACGCCTGCCCGGGGGACCCGTGTCTCCGTCGCTGCTCGCCGGCTGATACCCGTGGCTGTGGCGGCGGCGGAGGCGTCCCTACAACCGCCCCGAGTTTTGCATCGCTCGCCCCCCCTTACAGGGCCGCCTTTGTGCAAAGGCCCTGTCCCCTTCTTAAAGGAGTAAATCTTAAAGAAGAAGAAGAAGCGTTTGCCAGTTGAACGCCAGCACTCGTTGAGCGATCAACTCTCCTGCTGGCCTCTGCGCCAGCTTGTGGACTATTGAGCTGCTCGCTCGGCCCTGCTACGGGCTGCCTTGTGCGCCCGTTCCCCGCTCGGCACGCCAGCCGGCGGGTTCATCCCCTACCCCACGCCCGAGGAGTAGCATTGCCTCGACACTCCGCTACGGGCCACCACATAGGGCAAAGGCCCGTCTCCCCTAAGGGGAGATATCTAAGAAGAAGCGTCTGCCTCTGTCGCCGCCTCATACGCCGTCAACACCACGCCGCTCCTCTCCACGCACCACGTGGTGCCACTGCCATGCCCTTCTGCCCTGCCTTGCCCTTCTGCCCTGCCCTGCAGCCCTTCCCTACATTTTTTACTAATCATCCTCACCTCGTAGGAAGATGTAGCATATTTTCAAATCAATCCTCACCGGGGAAGGTGTAGCATATTTTACTAATCAATCCTCACCTTGTAGGAAGGTGTAGCGTATTTTTTTAATCAATTCTCACCTGGAAAGGTGTAGCATATTTTACCCTGATAATTCTAGCTACTACCCAAAATTAATCTTTAAGTCTTCATCCTTAGTAGGTGAAGTACTAAAGCAAATAAAAAATCCAAGATATTTATAAGTTATCTAAATTGTCCGGCGGGTAGGCGGTGGCCGAAGTGATAGCGTACTGGACCCACATTCGCCGCGTGATGGACGACGCGGGTTCGAATCCTCACGCTACCACTCGGATTTTTCAGTCACCGCCGAGTGGCTTAAAACTACCCACATGCTGTCCTGAAGACCACCCATCAACCCGGACTCTAGAGGAAGCCGTCCAAGCGAATCAAGAACGAGTTCCGGGGGGCAGCATGAGCCAATGCAAGATGGCGCCACTATAAACACTCGCCTGCGCCAGAACGGGCTGGGCCGACCATCAGGCCCCACCTGGAAGAAGCCTTGGGCCGACCATCAGGCCCCACCGGGAAGATGCCTACCGGCGCAATAGGCAACAACGTAAAAAAAAAAAAAAAAAAAAGAGAAAGCATCTTGTTAAACCGCTCTGTAGCCTTCCTTTTGGGCCTAGGCGCCCCACCATCACCGCCGCTCTGGGTAGGGCCGGCATTATCTTAGGATGCCTCTTTATCATTAACCAAATCTCTACCCGGATGAGTTATTGTGAGCTCCAGCGGATAAAGGTTACATATAGAGTGAAATTCTACAGCTCCATTACCTTGTTTGACCTTGACTGTTCTTACTTTATTGTCCAATCCCTTAATAATTTGCAAGACAGTGCCCATTAACCAGAAAGGTCTGGGTTTATTTAAATCTTTAATCAGAACGATATCTCCTATTTTAATTTTGTTTTCCCAAGATGACTGATATAGGTTTCTGCTATGTTCTCTTAAGCTGAGGAGATAACTCTCATACCACAATTTCTTAAAGCTTTTTAATACTTTTTCTTGCACTTCAAAAGTCTTTTCTAAAGAGGGCTGGCTCTGGTCATCGACCCACACTTCCTCATCCCCCCTCAATACGAGAGATGGGTTCCCATGAAGTTTCAAGAAGGAAATAGGTGTTATAAACTCCATGCTTTCTGAACTGGATCGGTAGGTCAAGGGTCTAGAATTTATGGCAAACTGAATGCTGGATAAGGACGTTAACATCTCAAAGTATGTCAACTTGGCCCTTCTGACTACTTTATACAAACAATTCTTGAGCACCCTTATTAACCTTTCCCAAGCAGAGCCTTCCCATGCTGAATATATGGGAATTCTCACATGCTTGATGTTAATTCTCTCCAGTTCTTCTTGAACTTCTTTGGACTGTAGGGAGTTTTCTAAAATGTTGCCATCTTTTAAGAAGGCTTTGGCAATATCACTGTACAGGTAATGGGGAATAGAATATAGGTTACAAGATCTATGAAAGGCTAACAGTAAATTCTTTGTTGACATGTCAGGTAATAATTCAAAGTGAACAGCTCTTATGTTAATTAAGACAAGTAAATACCAAAACATAAACCTTGACTGACTGATCACTAAGTTCATCTTTGACCCAGAAATGGCCAGTATAATCTACCCCGACATGTTGAAAAGGTTTTATTAGGTTGATGTGATGCTTAGGCATATCTGTGAATTTTGTGTACTTAAATGCCAAGGCATTAAAGTTTTACATACATTACAAGAGCTTAGTGTGCTCTTGACTGCCATCCTACCCTTAGGGATCCAGTACCCTTGTTCCCTTAAATAATTCAAGGTAGTTCCAATGCCTAAATGTTGCATTTTGTTATGACAGTCATTTATTATCAGTGTAGTTAACCTGGAGTAACACAGGGTGATGTATGTCATACTTGAAGTATTGACACTTACTTATTCTGCCTTTGGATCTTATAATGCCTCTTTCATCTAGAAGTAAGTTGAGGTTAGATACCAGAGGAGGAATATTTTTCTCATTTGCATTATTTGGATTGTTCAAGAAACTCAGTTCATTCTGTAAATACTCTATTTGAGCCACCTTTACCCAATACTCTAAGGCTGTCTTTTTAGGATCACAATCCCTTATTTTATATAGAAATTTATATAGGTAAGCTGTGCACCTCAACAAGCCTTCAAAGGAAGAGTATTTATTTATATTTATTACTCCTGTATTTACTTTAGGCGGTTGAGAGGTACAAGCACTGCATATTTTGCCTTTTTGAGAAGGCGCTATGCTCAACAAAGGGTATTGAGGCCACAGTTGGTAATCATTAGTAAGCCACTGTGGTCCCTCCAGCCAGAACTTCATTTTATCTAGATATTTACTATAAGATAACCCTTTGGTTAGCATATCTGCTGGGTTCTCTTCAGTGTGTACATAGTGGTATGCTACAGGTAACTTGAATTTCTTACTTATTTCAGTCTTCAGGCCATCAGCTTCTAACACACTATTTTTCAAGAATTTGGATTTTACTTTAGTATCCTTAATTAGAAGCCAATTTAGCACCACCTGAGCATCCACACAGATATTTATATATTGAATTTGGATGTGTTGATAAGCCTCTAAAATTGTAGGTAAGCATTTAAAAGCTAATATCACACCCATAAGCTCTAGAGTGGGGATGCTGTGTTCATTTCTCTTATTTAATGGAGCTACCTTAGACTTAGAGTGTAGGTATGTACTTCTACCCTCTCCATCCAGAGCGTAGGCAACAAAGCCATACGCTTCAGCGGAACTGTCACAGAAAATATGTAACCCATATTTGTTTCGCTCGTTTAGAGCTTGTTTGGGAAATGACACTTCTGACAGCATCTCCAAGTCTCTACTTAATTTTTTCATCTCACTATAGATCTCTTCAGGAAGGGGTTCGTCCCAGCCTCCATCTAGTTTCCATATTTTTCTCATTAATAATTTTCCTCTTATGGTTACAGGTAGAGCCAAATTCAAAGGATCAAATAGTTTGGAAGTTTGAGAAAGGACTTGTCTTTTTGTGTTTGCTTCTGGATTTATTTTGCATGGAGCTATGCTCAGGGAATCCTGCTGAACATTATATCTGTACCCTAGCACCTTTTCTTCTTCGCTGAAGTGTTCTACTAATCTTCTATCACTTTCCATCTGTTCTCTCAATTCAGTTGAATTGGAATTCCAAGATCTAAAGGTAAATTCGCTTGCCTTCATTCTCTCATATGCCAGATTTTATAATTCCTTCATTTCTTTAATTTCATTTCCTGTTACCAATAGCTTATCTACATAAAAAAAATATTTGCCAATATTTTGCTTAATTTGTCATCAGGAAATGAACTTGCATGATGTTTCATCACATAGTGTAAGATGAATGGGGAAGAGGTGAACCCAAACACTATGGTCTTGAACCTGTAGGTGACCAATTTGTTGCCTCTTTTCCAAAAGAAACAAAACCTATTTTGGTCTACTTCATTTTTTTATTTTATCATCAAAAAGGCTTGTTTTACATCACTGAGCATGACTGATTTACTGGTGCGAAAATAGAAAAGTAATTGAAGTATGTTATTCATTGAATCTACACCTGGGTAGGCAGCCTCATTAAAGGCCCAGTCACACTGGCTCTACGACCTACTGCCGACCTCCAGCGACCTGCAGGTCGCGGGAGGTCTCACATAGTCGACGATTGGTCGTGCGTGCGATCGTCATGTGTCTCCGTCTGCCCTGCGACCGATGGAGGTTTTAGGTTATGCTCTAAATTTCTAAAACATCCAGCCGACCCTCAGGTCGCTGCCGGTCGTAAAAAAGGTTGCCGTCCGGTGGCCGAATGGACTGCTTCTGGACGGCAAGCGAACTGCCACCGGTGGCCGACAGGTGACCATTAACTGTTGAACGGCGACCGGATGGCAAGCAGACGTCGTCTGGTTGCCGTCAGATAGTAGGAGGTCGCTGCTGGTCGGCGTCCACTTTTTATCTGTCATTGGCCGTGGTCGAGTTGTGCGGTGACCGGTGGTAGGTCAAACCACACTTGCCCGGAAATGAGGTACATTTCCACGCCCCTCAGCCCGTCCAAGCTCCGTCCCAACTCAACCTGCTCCACAGGTCAAACACACGGCCAAATGTGTGTGGGTCACCTCTGCCTAACCAAAATAAATTATTGCAGGACGTGATGTGCACAGCAGTAACAATGAGAGTCTGTAGAGCTAATGGCTTTTATCCATTTAAAAAAGAACTGTTAATTTCATCTTCTGCTCTGCCCAGGGTGATGAAAATGCCTTAGAATGAATATAATGTTACATACATACCAACAACAGGTTAAACCAAGATTGCTTGGAACATTTTTTGCACGTCTGCGGCACATAGGGGTTGAGGGGGGGAATCACAAATATTCGTCTTTTGCTGCAGTACAGCACAGAATACTCTCATTACCTTTATAAGTAACTATTTTTTTTACAAATAATTTACAGAAATAAGAATGAGAAATGTGTAATATAACAGGGTGAAAATATTATATACTGTAACACGTCAGCAGCAAGTCGTTAAGGGAGGTCGCCGTCCTCATTGCGACAGGACGCGTACTGGTCTTTGCCTGTCGGTCACCGGTCGGCGTATCGGGGGCGTCTTGGCCTGACTCCAGGTGTAAGGTCAAGGTGTGAATCTTACCATGGTCGCCGTCCGGCTACCCACTGGACGGACACTGGACGGACACTAAACGACCACCGGTAGCCGTTCGGTCGCACGACTACTTTTCCACCTATGTGGTCGGGGAGCGGTGGGTGTGAATCGCAGCATTTTGAGGTCGCAGGTGGTCGTTAGCAGGTCGTGCAGTTAGTGTGACTGCTGCTTTAGAGAAGGTAATTCCTTCTTGGTTTTTAAAGAACAATTGAACACAGGTCTTATTTTAGTTGTTACTTGTTCTTCCATTTTGATGACAGGTCTATGAGGTATCCAAATATTTTGATTATACTGAGAAGGTTTTACTTCAATTTCTTCTATTATGCCGTCAGCCAGTTGGTCAAATACTGCTTGATACTTTTCTAGTAACCCCTTTCTTTTTAAGTGGTCCAGAGTTCTGTCCAGCACGTTAAGTGAAACAGAATGATTTGAAGGAACAAAATCTATTTTGTCTGAATACCATGGCAACTCAACATTATAATGACCCTCCTCGAAAGTAATGCTATCTTCAAACTTCTTTATTACCTCGCTTTCTAGGGACACTAGGTCTTGATCAGTGGTTTTTATTCCTAAGGACTCAAGGCTAAAAAGGTGTTCCAGTCCATTGTTCACATCTGTGTCCTCTAGAAAGTGTTTAAGTGGGTTGAAATATGATTTTATAGGGTCCAAAACGGCATTAACCATTGTTTTAGTTTTGTTGCAAAGGTTTTTCTCATCCATTTTTTTTAGAAGACTCATAACAAATTGCTGTTCTGCTGGACTCAAAAAGTTAAATACATTTCCAATGGGAGCTACTTTGTTGTGCATAACTAAACATTTACCTCCTAATTTCTCTCGCCAGGACACTGATGACATAGACCGTAGTATGTCAATGCCTAGCAACATATCAACTTGGATAGTTTCAAGGTTCTTGGCCTCATAGAAATGTTCATCAAACAATTTTATGTTATTTTCCTTGAATTTTGCAAATGACTGCGTTCATCCCTGGAACGTAAAAAATAATGTCCAGGGTCTTGTCCACAAATAAGGGAGCAAAACTGGATCGATCTGCTAATTTAATCCCTGTAGCCATTTGTTTGAAGCTTTTTGTTTCTGCACCAATGTAGGTTCCAACATCACATTCTAGGTAAAATAATTTATTCACGTCTGGGCAAAACCTCACCTTCTCTTCCTTACCGAAACACAGGTTTCTGAGGCTACTGACAGCAATCTCTACTCTGTTCCCTCCTACTATCTCTATCCTAAATTTCAATCCAAAGCTGGATGTTGCGCCTACGTGCGCAACGACATCACTACCTTGACTCTTCTGAATTTTCCACCATCTGGTTAAGACTTCACTGTCATTCTATTACTAAATACATCTGTGCTGTTTATCTCTCACCTAACTCTACCAACTATGTAAAATTCTTTGACTATTTGAATTCTAAAGTGGAGCACATCTTGACCCACTCTCCCTTCGCTGAAATCTCCAGCCTAGGAGATTTCAATGTTCACCACCAGCTTTGGCTTTCATCCTCTTTCACTGACCATCCTGGTGAACAAGCCTACAACTTTGCTATCCTCAACGACCTAGAGCAGTTGGTCCAGCACCCTACACGTATTCCTGACCGTCTTGGAGATCGGCCCAACATTCTAGACCTCTTCCTTACCTCAAACCCTTCTGCTTATTCTGTCAAACTGTTCTCTCCGTTGGGCTCCTCCGATCACAATCTTATTTCTGCATCCTGTCCTATCGCTCCTGTACACCCTCTGGACCCACCGAAGAGGCGATGCTTCTGGCATTTTGCTTCAGCTCGGTGGGACGACCTGAGATGTACTTTTCCGATTTCCCGTGGAATGATTATTGCTTCCAGGATAGAGACCCTCTGTGTGTGCTCAGCGCATCACAGAGGTGATTGTCTCTGGAATTGAGGCATACATTCCTCGTTCTTTCTAGACTCCACACGCAAAAAACCCTTGGTTTAATCACGCTTGTTCTCGTGCTGTCATTGATAGAGTGGTAGCTCACTCAAGAGACCAGAGCCTTCAAACCAATGCTAATTATGAACTTTACATTTCTGCCTGAAATCGTGCCAAATCTATTCTCCGACTAACCAAAATTCTTTCATTAATAGAAAATGTCAAACCTTGCTTTCTCTAACTCTTCCCGTGACTTCTGTCATCTAGCCAAAAACATCTCCTCCAAGTTCACTGGGGCATCGTTACCTCAAATCCTCAGTCCTGACGGCAACACTGCCGGCGACTCTATCTCTAAGGCTGAACTCTGCTCTCAAACTTTTCTAAAACTCCACTCTGGACGATTCTGGGCATATTCTCTACTCATCCCCCTCTGACTCCTTTATGCCTGTTATAAAGATTCTTCAAAATGATGTTTTATGCCTCTCTGGCCTCAATCCTCAGAAGGCTTATGGACCTGATGGAGTGCCTATTGTCATTAAAACTGTGCCTCCGTGCTGTCACCCTGCCTGGTCAAACTCTTTCGCCTCTGCCTGTCAACATCTACCTTTCCTTCTTGCTTGAAGTATGCCTTCATACATCCTGTACCTAATAATGGTTACCGCTCCAATACCTCAAACTACCGTCCTATTTCTTTACTTTCTTGTCTATCTAAAGCTTTTGAATCAATCCTGAACAGGAAGATTCAAAAGCACCTTTCCACTTCTGCCCTACTATCTGATCGCCAGTCTGGGTTCCGCAAGGGCGTTCTACTGGTGATCTCCTAGCCTTCTTAACTGACTCTTGGTCATCCTCTCTTAGCTGTTTCAGTGAAACTTTGCTATTGCGCTGGACATATCAAAAGCTTTTGATAGGGTCTGGCACAAATCTTGCTTTCTAAACTACCCTCCTACGGTTTCTATCCTTCTCTGTACCTTTACCTCCAGTTTCCTTTCTGACCGTTCTATTTCTGCCGTGGTAGACGGTCACTGTTCTTCCCCTAAATCTATTAACAGTGGTGTCCCACAGGGTTCTGTCCTATCTCCCACTCTTGTTCTGTTGTTCATTGATGATCTTCTTTCCACAACGAACTGTCCTATCCATTCCTACGCCGATGATTCCACTCTGCATTATTCAACTTCTTTTAATAGAAGACCCACCCTTCAGGAACTTAACGACACAAGGCTGGAGGCTGCAGAACACTTAGCCTCAGACCTTACTATTATTTCCGATTGGGGCAAGAAGAACCTGGTGTCCTTCAACGCCTCAAAAACACAGTTTCTCCATCTATCCACTCGACACAATCTTCCAAACAACTATCCCCTATTCTTTGACAACACCCAGCTATCACCTTCCTCAACACTAAACATCCTCGGTCTATCCTTAACTCAAAATCTCAACTGGAAACTTCATATCTCATCTCTTACTAAATCAGCTTCCTCGAGGCTGGGCGTTCTGTACCGTCTCCGCCAGTTCTTCTCCCCTGCACAGTTGCTGTCCATATACAGGGGCCTTGTCCGCCCTCGTATGGAGTATGCATCTCATGTGTGGGGGGCTCCACTCATCCAGCTCTTCTGGACAGAGTGGAGGCTAAGGCTCTTCGTCTCATCAGCTCTCCTCCTCATACTGATAGTCTTCTACCTCTTAAAGTCCGCCGCAATGTTGCCTCGTTCTATCATCTATCGATATTTCCATGCTGACTGCTCTTCTTAACTTGCTAACTGCATGCCTACCCCCCTCCCGCGGCCCCGCTGCACTCGACTTTCTACTCATGCTCATCCCTATACTGTCCAAACCCCTTATGCAAGAGTTAACCAGCATCTTCACTCTTTCATCCCTCACGCTGGTAAACTCTGGAACAATCTTCCTTCATCTGTATTTCCTCCTGCCTACGACTTGAACTCTTTCAAGAGGAGGGTATCAGGACACCTCTCCTCCCGAAACTGACCTATCTTTCGGCCACCTCTTTGGATTCTTTTTAGGAGCAGCGAGTAGCGGGCTTTTTTTTTTTTTTATTAATGTTTACTTTTTTGTGCCCTTGAGCTGTCTCCTTTGCTGTAAAAAAAAAAAAAAAAAAAAAAAAAAAAAAAAAAGGTCTTTGCCATCGGTTTCCGAAATATATCATCTTTCGCTTCCGCTGTCAACGAGGCACCTAACCTTTCTACTCTTTCTGCCATTCTTCAAAGTTAAAGTCATTGTTGGCAGCAATTGGCAAGAGTCAAAATTTCTTAGTGCCAGGCACAAGCTTATATTTGTCTTAAGTTGTGGTTTAGCCTAATATTATTGCTAACTTTATTAAAAGTCTTAGGCTTTACAGAACAAGTTTTACTCAAGGTGGTGAGAACTCTATGATAATTTTCAAAGATTTCAGTTATGGTGGGGCAATTCTTGGATAAAAGATGAATAAATCCCCTTTTTACTGTTGGTGGAAGCTTGTTAAAGATAATTTGGCTGATAAGGGAATTACCAGCTGAGTCTGGTTCCAGAAAGTTAAAGCCATGTGTCTTTAACTCGGCTAAATAGGTCCTTATCTCATTTAAGAAAATCTTGGTGGAAGTATATTCAGGGTCAAACGAAGAGCTAGGATAAGATTTCATTATATTCTTGTAAGTTTCATCAATAATGAATTCCTTGTCTAAAAATTATTTCTCCAGCATTTGAATGACTGTTTTGTAATTAGTTTCCGAAATGGATAAATGTTTCACTACTGAGAGAGCATAATCTCTCAAATAGCCAATTAAATAGGTTAGTTTGGTAGCATCAGTCAAATGCTTTCTAGTCCCAATCACATTATTAAATTGGTTTACAAAGGTATTAAAAGCAAACTCGTCCTTCTCCTTTCCCGAAAATGTTCCACAATTCAATCTCAATCACAGTCACAATGAAATTCATCTGTGACATAAAATGCATAAGATTCTGTGAAGTAATATCACTTTGAGCACCTCCTGAATCCTTATTTAGCTCAACATACTGATCTAATCCTACTTCAATCTGTAGTGAGAAATTCATTTGATCTTCCAACTCTGAGGCATAGTAAGTTTCATCCTTACTTTCGAGGTCCGTTTGATCCATCACCTTATTTGTTCTGTCATCATAGTGTTTCACTTGTACCATTTCTAATTCTATTTTATTGGTCAAGCTCTTACTTAGGGAGGGTGTCAAGGAATCTGTTTCAGTTAATTCTTTCAATTGCTTAAGAAGGAGTGTTATGTTTCTTTTAAAGACTCCCCTGCTCCTTTTCAGGGTCTTAATTATCTCTTGGGGAACAGAGTCGTTATTTACTCCTTGGGTGGCTGAATCCTCAGGGTTTAGTTTTGATATCATTGTGGTAAAATTAGAAGCAAGCTCAATATTGAAATAAACACTCTAAAAGGGTTTGATTAATAAGGGTGATTTCAATGAAAAGGGCAAATATAAAAAAGACCCTTAACTGTACAAGAGGCAGTCCTGGACCGGCTAGTTGGCCCTCCATTGCCACTAGCTATTCAGCTGAATAATGCTTTGGGCATTTGGGGATCAACTATACTCACTGCCGATGTTCAAGGGCATATCTCAGGCCACCCAAGACTGCATCCTAATACTTTTCCAACCCAGTTCCACTCAAGTGCACACCATCCCTGTAGTACTGAGGGTTGTTAAGGAAATCCACCGACCCCAACTGAATAACCCTGTCAACCAATCCCTGTCTTTTGAGGCTTTTGTTAGTGAAATTATTTAAAACTTGCCGGCGCCGGTTGAACTCGGCAGCCTCGGGCACGCCATGGCGGTTGCCGGCAGGCTCAAAACGAGCCTCTATCTGAACTGCTAGTTTGAGGCAATCAGACTTCACTGCAGCCCTGAGAAAGGTGTAAAAGGCTGCAGCGTTCTCCTTTATTTGGATGTTAGACAAGGAGGAGGTTACAGAGTTTCCTCCCAGAACTACAATGACCACGTCGGAACTTGCCTCTTGAATTTTGTTTACTTATTCTGGATGTTCCAGGGAGAAACTATAATCTTTGCCGGGATAAGCCCTGGAAGCAAACTCCACTGCTACCTTTTCTCCTGTAGCCAGTTGTAACTCGCGATCCCAACTCCCAAACCGAGACGGATTTCGCACGTAAGAATGTCCAAATAGTACCACTTTCATTTTTATTTTACACTGTCTCAGGTGATTAACTAACAAGGCTGTACTCATTGCTAAATTCAACTGAATCTAACAGGAGCAGCTGATGTAGTTATCGTAATTACAAACTTCTTTTGAAATATATTGGGATTCAGTGAATTTACCTTACCCAACGGTTAGTTTACTCGCAAGAGGCTAAACTACCCCAGGACAAACTCTTTGAAAATACAACACTTACCACCATACAATGGATGCAGGCTTCCCCGCAAGCGCCTCCCAGAGTCACAACGATTATCCTAACAGGCTTGATAGTAAAACCTATTTGTACTCACTGCTGGGGGGGACTTATCTTAGGAGATGGGTTTCAAAAGAAGCTGTCGTCCCTGAAGGCTCGTCCCAGAGGGTGTAGTCTTCCTCGAGTTAAAAAATAAACAGCACTGCCGCGAGTTAATGGGGAGCTGCGAGCGCTGATGTGTTTACTGCTTGAGAGTTGATAAAGGAGTGTACGAAAACCAACCATGTGGGTCTGAAGAGATATTTTTTATTTTTCTCGCTAGATGGCGTGGTTTTCGATCTTCTCTGTTTCCATCGGTTAAATTATCCTTGCTCTTTAAATATAATTCAACAAGTGCAATTATTTATTATTCCATGAAAGGAAACATTTCACTATTGTTATTCCTTTCATGGTAAATGTGGTTAGTCTTCAGGCAGTGAATAAGGTGATTCTGTCTCGGTCTGGGAGCCGATGACCGAAGTATTTAAGTACCATCCAAGGCTTATTTGAGCTCAGACGATACTCATAGTCGGCTGGAACTCTCGACCCGAGACTAGTTCCACAGGGGAAATAGTTAATTTGTCTAATCCCCCGGTTAACTGGCCTAATTCCTAACAACTGACAAGAAAAATAAACTCTACAAGGACCAGGCGGAGCGAATGAAATTGACAGGTGTAGTGCCCTGTAATTTGGGCCACTAGGTGATGCATGAAAAAAACAAGGGGGGACGGGGGAAAAGGGGAGTTGCCGAAACTCCCCTTGGGGGTATTGGCTACCACCACCCAGCGATCTAAGGGCGAACAAGGTCACCCCTAGCTCGCAGGGAACCTTAAGCTTAAATAATTCAAAAGGGGGACCCAAGGGAGGTGTCCGGGAGAACTGGGTGAATTAGCGTGGAAGGGCGGAGGTGTGGAGGGCGATGAGTCAGTAACCAACACAGCCGTCCGGACAATACTCACGTGAAGATTATCACCAAGGAGAAAAAAATGCTTATAAACAGGACATTATACATTTATTTGTTTGTTTCCCGACAACAGAATGAACTTTCGACTAACGAGTCAATATTGAGATGAGAACACGAGGAACATTATCGCTCACAACCCGCGGACGACACCGAGTAATCACTCCGATCGAAAATAATACATAAGCTTATGGATAAATAACCGTACAGGGAAACCACCACTGCGAGGACTCACACCAACAAGATAATTCACTTACAATAATAGATATCTGTTACTTCCTACTGACTCACGGTGTCAGACAAAAAAATGATTTACTCATGGGGAATACAAACGCATATAGATGAATAACCATACAGGGAAAACGATACTGCGAGGACTCACATCAACAATGTTACTCACGTACAAAATATATATATTTCAGTTACTTCCTAATTAGTCAGTGACCAGAAGAACAATGATTATCTCATGGGGAAAACTAACGTTACGACACGGCCTATAGCGATGAGTAGGGGATCATCCCCGTCTTCCGCCGGTCCTAAGGGCGCTCACGGACTTCTCTTCGCTATGGGGGGTGTCAACGTTACACAATCTTGAGGGGAAATGGTGAATTATAAGTGTTAATGTGTGTGTAAGGAGCGCGCCTATGGGGTATTTTTTGACGAATATATTTAAAATCGGACGAGTACATGTTTTTCGCTCAGCGTGGCCGGGAAACCCTAAATTACCATGTGGTGAGGTTTGTTTTCGTAAAATTAAAACCCCTCCCCCTTGGGGGGGCTTTAGAGTAATAGTCGGACATGCGCGTCATAAGACGCTCTTGTCAACATATGCGGCATCATTCGTAAATACGTGAAAATTGCATTAGAATATTTTATTTCTTCGTAAATTTTGTCATCTGTCATCCTCTCTTCTTCGCGCGGAGAGGCAGGGGAGGAAGAGAGGTGCCACCGCGCCAGTGCCAAGCGAGAGACAGACGGGAAAAGTATGTCGTACTTTTCTCTCCTCTCCAGCCAAAAAAACGTCCTGACAAATGATGTACAAGCGCAAGGCAACCAGAAAAAGTCACCAACATCAAGAGGGCTTATGGAGCGGCCAAACCTCAGAAAACAAGCAAGAGAGTAGTGTAGAAGCAAGGCACTCCCGCGGCACTCGCGCTACCTGGCCACAATGAGGAAGGTGGCGCCTTCTGACACCCTCACCTGCAAGTGAGTAATACTTTCTTAGAAAGGGGGACCAGATGCCTTATCATTCTGAGGTAAGTCAACAAGGTATATACAGTCATATGTGAGAATTTCATACCAATCAGATAAATACAAATGGCAAGACAGGGAGAAATGTAAAAAAAAAAAATCTTTAGAAGCCGATATCTCGAAAAGTATATTTTTAACCTTCAAATAATTTCACAAAATCGGTAAAACGTCTGAATGACTTTTGTTAGGTATCATTTTAAACTACAACTAAAGGGCGATTTTTTGTTGGAAATGGATTTTCAAAAATGTCAAAAGAAAACGGGACACAGAGTGGAGAAAATAATAAGTGACAAAAAATTGTAATATTTTTTTCTTCGAAGACAAAACAAAAAAAATAAAAAATTCACTTCCAACAAAATGTAGATGGGTAAACAAAGTTTCCATGGTATTTTTTTTCAAAGCGATTAACTGAAAAATAAAGCCTGTGAAACAAAAAAAAAAAAAATGAAAAACACGCTTTGTTTGAGTCTCTCCTAAACTTCACCCGATTTTGATGAAATTCGCAGAATATCATTTCTTTACATCAACAAACAACATACTACAATATCAAAGCAATTGGACGTACCATATGCGCAGGAGGAGACCCATAGGCGCGCCCCGTAAAGGGAAGACAACTATTAACTCTTCGACTCCAGCATAGCTCCGGAACACCTCACTCGACCTACACTCATCCCGAGCGAGGCTTCACACTACCCGCAGCGGAACACCTCGAACCTGAGCTCCACCGGCGCGAGTGGGGGCCCTGACGTCAGCAGCCGAAGCAACCTCGGACGTTGGTGCGCTGAGGACGGGAGACGACTCCCTGACTCGGTCGAGCCAGCTCGCTAGGCACTGGCTCCCCTTCACCACCTAACGAGTCCTCCAACTGACGAGGCTGCTGCCGCGTTACGCCCGGCCCGGCACTGCCCTCCATCACTCAGCCGTAGCACGGCCGCGGTCTACCCGGGGAAGACGCTGTTGGCCCCGAGACCGAATACCCGGGCCGCCCTTGCTGGCCTTACCACGCCGGCCTGCCTACCTGTCTTCCGTGGGCTGTATGAGCGGCCTCACCACGCCGGCCTGCCTACCTGTCTTCCGTGGGCTGTATGAGCGGCCTCACCACGCCGGCCGTCCTACCTGTCTCCCGTGGGCTGTGCGAGCTGAAGTGCATATTAAAGGCGGAGTTAACATCTTGAGTATCGCTTCTCCTGACTACCCTGTGAAAGGGGGGGGGAGCAAAACACCTGGCTCAGGAGGAAAACTGTTTGCCCGGAACAGCCTTGGGCCCCTGCAGTTTCGTTTCCTTCACAAGTGGCGACCTCGCCAGGATTCCCCCTCCCCTCATCGCTGGTCAGGAGACCATCGCTACCAGCCAGTCACCACCGACGGTCAGGATTAACCTACCGGCACTTGCTGTTCGGGGCGAAAGTGAGTGTTTGGCGATTGGATTGTGTTGAGGTCCATTCCACCGCCCAGGCCAGGTGCGTCTAAAGAGACTCTGGTCCGGATCTCACGGAAGTCAGGTGTGAGTTCATCTCCTCTGATATAGTGTCTCCCGTTCCCGGATACGTGCTGTGTTCGTGGTGTTTCACACGGGGATACGGTTATGGGTATTTTCTTGTGCGTGTATGCACAGTGTTGTTAACTTTAACCCCACTCGTGCCACTTGTGGGCGTCAGGCCGTGTGCGCCTCCTAAGTGTCAATTCGAAGTTAAGTCAGGAGAGAGAACATGCTCTCGCCCTCGAACGGCTGAAGCTCCAAGTTGCTGGCGGTTCGGCGGCCTTAGGCGTCCCTAGTGTCGACTTTGCTGCTCGTCCCAGGTTACCATCTTATCGCGAAGGTGAGGACATTGCCTCTTATTTTACCCGGTTTGAGCGAGTTGCACTGCCTCCTCAACATTGCTAGAAGCGGTTATACAGTCCACTTGGGAAGCCTACTCACAGGTAAGCTGACGAATTCTATACCACCTTGTCCGGAAGAGGTCACAGGCGACTACAGTCAGCTAAAAGAAGCCATTCTGAAGCACTCCCGCGGACGAGTGATCACTACCACACCGCCTTCCGCTCAGCCAAGATCAACGTTGGTGACACGTTCCAGCAATTCTCCACCCATTTGACTCGCCGTTTCGACCACTGGCTCAGCGCGAGCCGGTGAACCACTCTTGCTTCGCTCAAGTCCATCATGATCCTCGATCAATTTCTAGCCTCTGTTTCCACAGAACTACGGTTGTTTCTGAGAGAAAACAACTTCCAGACCTTAGAGGAGGCAGTAAAACGAGCCGATGTTTGGGCTTCAACACACCACTCTGCCACGCAACCCTGCGTCAGACAGCAAACGACCATCCTTCACCAAAGCCGCTAACTAAGGATATATAAAAAATGCACATACTGTAAGGTAAATTTGTATTGAAATAGATATGCAAAATGCATATAAAACAATGTAAATTTGTTTCAAAATATATATACGAATACTCATAAAATAACGTTGATTTCTATAAAAATATATATACAAAATACACATAAAATTAAGTAAATACGTATAAAAAAATGTATACAAAATACACATAAAATAATGTAAATTCGATTTAAAATAAATAAACAAAATACCAATAAGAGAATATGTATTTGGATAAATAAAATAACGCAAATTTCTATAAAAATATATGTACAAAAATGAACATTAAATAAATTTGCATAAAATATATATACAAAACACACATTAGATAATGTAAATTAGTATAAAAATATGTATACAAAATACCTATGAAATAATCTAAATTCGTATCGAATTAAATTAAGAAATACCAATAAAATAATGTAATTTTGGATGAAAATATATATACAAAATACACATAAAATAACCTAAATACAAATACAAATATACACATAAAATAATTTAAAATTGAATGAAATAAATATACAAAATAAACATAAAATAAGGTAAATTTGTAATGAAATATATGAAAAAATACACATAAAATAATATAAATTTGTATGAAAATATATATTCAAATACACATTAAATAACATGAATTTGTATAAAATTTGTATCAAAATATATACTTATACACACAATAAAATAACGAAGTTTTTTTTTGAAAATGTATATACAAAATACACATAAAATAATTTAAATACGTAGAAAAATATATAATAAAAAAACACATAAAATAATGTAAATATGTATGAAAATATATAAACAAATACACATAAAATAATGTAAATTTGGATAAAATATATATACAAAATGAACATTAAATAATGTAAATATGTATAAAAAAAATATATACAAAAAACACATAGAGTAATGTTAAATCGGATAAAAATAAATAAAGAGAATATCAATAAAATAATGTAAATTTGTATGAAAATAAAGATGCAAAATATCCATATAATAACGAATATTTGCATAAAAATATATATACAAAAATACATATAAAATAATTAAATTTGTATTAAAATAAATATACAAAATGCACGTACAATAAAGTAAAATTGTATTGAAATAGATATGCAAAATACACATTAATAATGTAAATTTGTATCAAAATATATATACGAATACTCATAAAATAGTGTAAGTTTCTATGAAAATATACATACAAAATAGATATACAAAATACACATATAACTAGTTAAATTTGTATTTAAATACATGTACAAAAAACACATAAAATAATGTAGATTTGTATGAAATGAAAACAAATACATTTTATATAAAATATATATACAAAATACACATAGAATAATGTAAAATCATATCAAAATAAATACACAGAATATCAATAAAATAATGTAAATTTGTATGAAAATAAAGATGCAAAATACCCATAAAATAATGCATATTTTTATAAAAATACATATTCAAAAATACACATATATTAATCAAATTTGTATTAAAATTAATATACAAAATGCACATACAATAAGGTAAATTTGTATTGAAAAAATATGCAAAATACACATAAAACAATGTAAATTTGTTTCAAAATATATATACGAATACACATAAAATAACGCAGATTTCTATAGAAATATATATACAAAATACACTTGAAATAATCTAAATACGTATAAAAATATATACAAAATACACATTAAATAATGTTAATTCGTGTCAAAATAAATAAATAAAATATCATGAAAAGAATGTGTATTTGTATGAAAATAGATATACAAAATACACATAAAATAACCTGAATTTGTATAAAACTATAAATAAAAATACACAAAAATAATTTAAACTTGTATGAAAATAAATTTACAAATAACATATAAAATTAGGTAAATTTTTATTGAAATACATATACAAAATACACATAAAATAATGTAAATTTGAATGAAAATATATAAACATATAGACTTAAACTAATGTATTTTTGTATCAAATATATATACAAAAAACACATTAAATAATGTAAATATGTATAAAAAAAATATATACAAAACACAAATAAAATAATGTAAAATCGTATCAAAATAAATACAGAAAATATTAATAAAATAACGTAAATTTGTATGAAAATTAAGATGCAAAATACCCATAAAATAACGCATTTTTTATAAAAATATATATACGAAAAAACATAAAATATTTGATTTTGTATTAAAATAAATAGATATACAAAATACACATAAAAAAAGCTAAATTTGAATTGAAATATATATACAAAATACATAAATTAATGTAAATTTGTATCAAAATACTTATACAAATACACATATAATAACGTAAATTTGTATAAAAATATATAAACAAACTGCACATTAGATAATGTAAATACGTATAAAATAAATGTACAAAATACACAAAATAATCATGTAATTCGTATCAAAATAAATAGACAAAATACCAATAAAATAATGTAAATTTCTATGAGAAAACATATACAAAATACACATAAATAACGCAAATATCAATAAAAATATATATAATATAATATATTTTTATACATATTTAAAATATTTAATGTATATTTTGTATATATATTTTATCCAAATTTACGTTATTTTATATGTATTTGTTTATATATTTTCATACAAATTTACATTATTTTATGTGAGTTTTGTATATGTATTTCAATACAAATTTGCCTAACTTTATGTGTATTTTGCATATTAATTTTCAAACAAATTTAAATTATTTTTGTGTATTTTTGTATATATTTTATACAAATTTTAGTTATTTCATTTGTTTTTTGTATATATATTTTCCTACAAATATACATTCTTTTATTGGAATTTTGTGTATTTAATTTTTTACGAATTTACTTATTTTATGTGTATTTTGTATATATATTTTGCTACGTATTTAAATTATTTTATGTGTATTTTATATATACATTTTCATCAAAATTTACGTTATTTTATTATGTGTATTCGTATATATTTTAAAACAAATTTTATACAAATTCATGTTATTTTATGTGTATTTGTATATATATTTTCATACAAATTGATATTATTCTATGTGTATTCTTACATATATTTTATTACAAATTTACTTTATTTTATGTTTATTTTGTATATTTATTTCATTTAATATAATCAAATTTAAATTTATTGTATATGCATTTTGTATATTAATTTTAATACAAATTTAATTATTCTATGTGTATTTTTCTATATGTATTTTTATAAAAATATGCTTTATTTTATGGGTATTTTGCATCTTTATTTTCATACAAATTTACGTTATTTTATTGATATTCTTCTCATTCATATTGATACGATTTGACATTATTCCATGTGTATTTTGTATTTATTTTTCATACAAATTTACGTTATTTTATGTGTATTTGTTTATATATTTTGACACAAATTTACAATATTTTATGGGTATTTTGTATATATATTTCAAAAGAAATTTACCTAGTTTTATGTGCATTTTGAATATCTATTTTCATACAAACTCAAATTATTTATATGTATTTTTGTATATATTTCAATACAAACTTTAGTTAGGTTATGTGTATTTTGTAAATCTATTTTCATTCATATATATATTGTTTTATTGGTATTTTGTTGATTTATATTGATACGAATTTACATTATTTTATATGTACTTTTTATATATATTTTTATACGCATTTACATTATTTAATATTTATTTTGAATATATAATTTTATACAAATTCATGGTATTTTATGTATTTATATATATTTTCATATAAATTTACATTATTTTATGTATTTTCTACATAGATTTCATTACAAATTTACCTTATTTTATGTTTATTTTGTATGTGTATTTTGTACATTTATATTTATACACGTTTACTCACACAAATTTATATTATTTTATTGGTATTTTGTTTATTTATTTTGATACAAATTTAAATATTTTATGTGTATTTTGGTATATATATTTTTATAAGAAATGCGCTATTTGATGGGAATTTTGCATCTTTATTTTCATAAAAATTTACATTATTTTATTAATATTCGGTGTATTTATTTTGATACGATTTTACATTAATCTGTTTGTTTTTTGTATATATATATTTTTTTTTACACATATTTACATTATTTAATGTGTATCTTGCATATATATTTCATACAAATTTATTATCTATTATTTATTTTCATACAAATACACATTCTTTTCATGATATTTTGTTTATTTATTTTGAAACGAATTTACATTACTTAATATGTATTTTATATATATATATATATATATATATATATATATATATATATATATATATATATATATATATATATATATATATATATATATATATATATATATATATATATATATATATTTTTTTTTTATACGTATTTCCATAATTTCATGTGTATTTTGTATATATATTTCTATAGAAATCTACGTTATTTTATGTGTATTCGTATATATATTTTGAAACAAATTTACACTGTTTTATTTGTATTTTGCGTTTTTTTTCAATACAAATTTACCTTATTGTATGTGTGCATTTTGTATATTAATTTTAATACAAATTTAATTATTCTATTAGTATTTTTGTATATGTATTTTTATAAAAATATTCTTTATTTTATGTGTTATTTTCATACAAATTTAAATTATTTTATTGATATTCTGTGTACTTATTTTGATACGATTTTACATTATTCTATGTATAACAAAAATAAATACAGAATACACAAAAATAGATATGCAAAATACATATAAACAATGTAAATTTGTTTCAAAATATATATACGAATACACATGAAATAAGGTAGATTTCTATAAAAATATATATACAAAATACACATAAAATTAAGTAAATACGTATAAAAAATGTATACAAAATAAACATCAAATAATGTAAATTAGTATCAAAATAAATAAACAAAATACCAATAAAAGAATGTGTATTTGTATAAATATATATATACAAAATACACATTAAATGATATAAATTTGTTTAAAACTATACAAAATACAAATGAAATGATGTAAATACGTATAAAAATATATATAAAAAATACACATTAAATAATGTAAATTCGCGTCAAAATAAATAAACAAAATATCAATAAAAGAATGTGTATTTGTATGAAAATAGATATACAAAATACACATAAAATAACCTAAATTTGTATCAAACTATATACAAAAATACACAAAAATATTTTAAATTTGTATGAAAATAAATATACAAAATACACATAAAATTAGGTAAATTTGTATTGAAATACATACACAAAATACACATAAAATAATGTAAATTTGAATGAAAATACATAAACAAATACACTTAAAATAACGTAAATTTGTATAAAAAATATGTACAAAACACAAATAGAATAATGTAAAATCGTATCAAAATAAATACACAGAATATTAATAAAATAATGTAAATTTGTATGAAAATAAAAGCAAAATACCCATAAAATAACGCATTTTTTTATTTATAAAATATATATACCAAAATACACATCAAAAATTAAATCTGTATTAAAATAAATATACAAAAACACATACAATAAAGGTAAATTTGTATTGAAATAGATATGCAAATACATATAAAACAATATAAATTTGTTTCAAAATATATACGAATACACATAAAATAACGTAGATTTCTATAAAATATATATACAAAATACACATAAAATGAAGTAAATACGTATAAAAAATGTATACAAAATAAACATAAAATAAGGTAAATTCGTATCAAAATAAATAAACAAAATACCAATAAAAGAATGTATTTGTATAAATATAAATATACAAAATACATAAAATAACGTAAATTTATATAAAACTATATACAAAAATACACAGAAGTAATTAAATTTGTATGAAAATATATACAAAATACACACAAAATAAGCTAAATTTGAATTGAAATATATATACAAAATACATGAAATAAAGTAAATTTGTATCAAAATATTTATACAAATACACATATAATAACGTAAATTTGTATGAAAATATATAAACAAAATACACATTAAATAATGTAAATACGTATAAAAAATGTGTACAAAATACGCATATAATCATGTAATTCGTATCAAAATAAATAAACAAAATACCAATAAAATAATATAAATTTGTATGAGTAAACGTGTATGTTGCATATTTTTTCTATACAAATTTACCTTATTATATACGCATTTTGTATATTAATTTTAATACAAATTTAATTATTCGATGTGTATTTTTGTATCTCTATTTTTATAAACATATGCTTTATTTTTTGGGTATTTTGCATCTTTATTTTCATACAAATTTACATTATTTTATTGATATTCTGCTCATTCATTTTGATACGAATTGACATTATTCTATGTGTATTTTGTATTTATTTTTCATGCAAATTCACGTTATTTTATGTGTATTTGTTTATATATTTTGACATAAATTTACAATATTTTATGGGTATTTTGTATATACATTTCAAAAGAAATATACCTAGCTTTATGTGTATTTTGTATATCTATTTTCATACAAACTCAAATTATTTCTATGTATTTTTGTATATATTTTAATACAAATTTTAGTTATGTTATGTGTATTTTGTAAATTTATTTTCATTCAAATATATATTATTTTATTGGTGTTTTGTTGATTTATATTGATACGAATTTAGTTTATTTTATATGTACTTTGTATATATATTTTTATACGCTTTTACATTATTTAATATTTATTTTGAATATATATTTTTATACAAATTCATGGTATCTTATGTGTATTTGTATATATATTTTCATATAAATTTACATTATTTTATGTGTATTTAGTACATATATTTTATTATAAATCTACCTTATTTTATGTTTATTTTGTATGTGTATTTTGTATATTTATATTTATCCAAATACACATTCTTTTATTGGTATTTTGTTTATTTATTTTAATTCGAATTTACATTATTTTATGTGTATTTTGTATACATTTTTTTATACGTATTTACTTAATTTTATGTATATTTTGTATATATATTAGTATAGAAATCTACGGTTTTTTATTTGTATTCGTATATATATTTTGAAACAAATTTACATTGTTTGATATGTATTTTTGCTTATCTCTTTCAATACAAATTTACCTTATTGTATGTGCATTTTGCATATTTATTTCAATACAAATTTAAATATTTTATGTGTATTTTGGTATATATATTTTTATAAGAAAT
Source organism: Eriocheir sinensis (assembly GCF_024679095.1). Lineage (NCBI taxonomy): Eukaryota > Metazoa > Arthropoda > Malacostraca > Decapoda > Varunidae > Eriocheir > Eriocheir sinensis. The sequence goes on along the minus strand of NC_066558.1, from coordinate 9,450,174 downwards.
GCGCTATTTTATGGGAATTTTGCATCTTTATTTTTATACAAATTTACTTTATTTTATTAATATTCGGTGTATTTATTTTGATACGATTTTACATTATTCTATTTGTTTTTTGTATATACTTTTTTATACATATTTACATTATTTAATGTGTATCTTGCATATATATTTTATACAAATTTATTATCTATTATCTATTTTCATACAAATACACATTCTTTTCATGATATTTTGTTTATTTATTTTGATACGAATTTACATTATTTGATATGTATTTTGTATATATATTTTTATACGTATTTACATAATTTCATATGTATTTTGTATATATATTTCTATAGAAATCTACTTTATTTTATGTGTATTCGTATATATATTTTGAAACAAATTTACATTGTTTTATATGTATTTTTGAATATCTCTTTCAATACAAATTTACCTTACTGCATTTTGTATATTTATTTCAATACAAATTTAAATATTTTATGTGTATTTTTGTATATATATTTTTATAAAAAATGCGATAATTTCTGGGAATTTTGCATCTTTATTTTCATACAAATTTACATTATTTTATTGATATTCTGTGTATTTATTTTGATACGATTTTACATTATTCTATTTGTTTTTTGTATATATTTTTTTATACACATTTACATTATTTAATGTGTATCTTGCATTTATATTTTATACAAATTTACGTTATTTTAAGTGTATTTGTTTATATATTTTCATTCAAATTTACATTATTTGATGTGTATTTTTTATATGTATTTCAATACAAATTTACCTAATTTTATGTGTATTTTGTATATTTCTTTTCAAAGAAATTTAAAATTATTTTTGTGTATTTTTGTATATAGTTTTATACAAATTTAGGTTATTTTATGTACGCATTTACATTATTTAGTGTGTGTTTTGTATATATATTTTTATGCAAATTTACTTTATTTTATGTGCATTTTTGTACATACATTTTTATAGAAATTTGTGTTATTTGTATATGTTTTCTCATAGAAATTTACATTATTTTATTGCTATTTTGTTTATTTATTTTGATACGAAATACATGTATTTTGTACATATTTTTTATACGTATTTACATTACTTAATGTGTATTTTGTTTATATATTTTTAAACAAATCTACGTTATTATATGTATTTGTATAAATATTTTGATACAGATTTACATTATTTTATGTATTTTGTATGTACATTTCAATTCAAATTTAGCTTATTTTAGCTGTATTTTGTATATATATTTTCATACAAATTTAATTACTTCTTTGTATTTTTCTATATAGTTTTATACAAATTTACGATATTTTATGTGTATTTTGTATATTTATATTTATACAAATACACATTCTTTTACTGGTATTTTGTTTATTTATTTTGATACGATTTTTATGTGTATTTTGTATTCATTTTTTAATACGTATTTACTTCATTTTATGTGTATTTTGTATATATTTTTATAGAAATTCGTATATATATTTTGAAACAAATTTACATTGTTTTATATGTATTATGCATATCTATTTCAATAAAAATTTACCTTATAGTATGTGCATTTTTTATATTTATTTTAATTCAAATTTTAATATTTTATGTGTATTTTGGTATATATATTTTTATAAAAAATGCGTTATTTTATGGCTATTTTGCATCTTTATTTTCATACAAATTTACATTATTTTATTAATATTCTGTGTATTTATTTTTGATACGATTTTAGATTATTCTATTTGTGTTTTGTATATATTTTTTTATACATATTTACATTATTTAATGTGTATTTTGTATATATATTTGATACAAATTTACGTTATTTTAAGTGTATATGTTTATATATTTTCATTCATATTTAAATATGTATTTCAATACAAATTTACCTAATTTTATATGTATTTTGTATATTTATTTTCATATAAATTTAAATTATTTTTGTGTATTTTTGTATATAGTTTATAGTATTTTGTATATCTATTTTCATACAAATACACATTCTTTTATTGATATTTTGTTTATTTATTTTGACGAGAATTTAAATTATTTAATGTGTATTTTGTATATATATATTTTTATACGTATTTACATCATTTCATGTGTATTTTGTATATATATTTCTATAGAAATCTACGTTATTTTATGTGTATTCGTATATAGATTTTTAAACAAATTTACACTTTTATGTGCATTTTGTATATTAATTTTAATACAAATTTAATTATTCTATGTGTATTTTTTTATATGTATTTTTTAAAAAAATATACAAATACAAAAATATAAAATCGTATCAAAATAAATACACAGAATATTAATAAAATAATGTAAATTTGTATGAAAATTAAGATGCAAAATACCCATAAAATAACGCATTTTTTATAAAAATATTTATACCAAGACACATAAAATATTTGAATTTGTATTAAAATAAATATACAAAATGCACATACAATAAGGTAAATTTGTATTGAAATAGATATGCAAAATACATATAAAACCATGTAAATTTTTTTCAAAATATATATACGAATACACATAAAATAGCATAGATTTCTATGAAAATAAATATACAGAACACACAAAAAATGAAGTAAATACGTATAAAAAAAAGGTATACAAAATACACATAAAATAATGTAAACTCGTATCAAAATAAATAAACAAAATACTAATAAAAGAATGTGTATTGTATAAATATAAATATACAAAATACAAATAAAATAACGTAAATTTATATAAAACTCTATACAAAAATACACAAAAGTAACTAAATTTGTGTGAAAATAGATATACAAAATACATGTGTATTTTGTATATTTATTTTCATACAAATTGAAATTATTTTTGTTTATTTTTTTATATATTTTCATACAAATTTTCGTTATTTTATGTGTATTTTGTATATTTATTTTTTCTACAAATATACGTTCTTTTATCTGAATTTTGTTTATTGAATTTGAAACGAATTTACCTTATTTTGTATATCTATTTTCATACAAATTAAAATACTTCTGTGTATTTTTGTATATAGTTTTATATAAATTTACGTTATTTTATGTGTATTTTGTATATTTATATTTATACAAATACACATTCTTTTATTGGTATTTTTTTATTTATTTTGATACGAATTTACATCATTTTATGTGTATTTTGTATACATTTTTTTACACGTATTTACTTCATTTTATGTGTATTTTGTATATATATTTTTATAGAAATCTAAGTTATTTTATGTGTATTCGTATATATATTTTGAAACAAATTTACATTGTTTTATATGTATTTTGCATATCTATTTCAATACAAATTTACCTTATTGTATGTGTTTTTTATATATTTATTTTAATACAAATTTATTTTTTTATGTGTATTTTGGTATATATATTTAAAAAAAAAAAGCGTTATATTATGGGTATTTTGCCTCTTTATTTTCATACAAATTTACATAGTTTTACTAATATTCTGTGTATTTATACGATTTTACATTATTCTATTTGTGTTTTGTATATATTTTTTTATACAAATTTATGATATTTTAAGTGTATTTGTTTATGTCTTTTAATTCAAATTTACATTATTTTATGTGTATTTTGTATATGTATTTCAATACAAATTTACCTAATTTTATGTGTATTTTGTATATTTATTTTCATACAAATTTGAAATATTTTTGTGTATTTTTGTATATAGTTTGATACAAATTTAGGTTATTTTATGTGTATTTTGTATATCTATTTTCATACAAATACACATTCTTTTATTGATATTTTTTTATTTATTTTGACGCGAATTTACAGTATTTAATGTGTATTTTGTATATATATTTTTATACGTATTTACATCATTTCATGTGTATTTTGTATATATCCTTATTGTATATGCATTTTGTATATTTATTTCAATACAAATTTAAATATTTTATGTGTATTTTGGTATATATATTTTTATAAGAAATGCGGTATTTGATGGGAATTTTGCATCTTTATTTTCATACAAATTTACATTATTTTATTAATATTCGGTGTATTTATTTTGATACGATTTTACATTATTCTATTTGTTTTTTGAAAATATATTTTTTTATACATATTTACATTATTTAAAGTGTATCTTGCATATATATTTCATACAAATTTATTATCTATTATTTATTTTCATACAAATACACATTCTTTTCATGATATTTTGTTTATTTATTTTGACACGAATTTACATTACTTAATATGTATTTTGTATATATATTTTTATACGTATTTACATAATTTCATGTGTATTTTGTATATATATTTCTATAGAAATCTACGTTATTTTATGTGTATTCGTATATATATTTTGAAACAAATTTACACTGTTTTATTTGTATTTTGCTTTTTTTTTCAATACAAATTTACCTTATTGTATGTGTGCATTTTGTATATTAATTTTATTACAAATTTAATTATTCTATGTGTATTTTTGTATATGTATTTTAAAAAAAAATATTCTTTATGTTATGGGTATTTTGCATCTTTATTTTCATACAAATTTAAATTATTTTATTGATATTCTGTGTACTTATTTTGAGACGATTTTACATTATTCTATGTATAACAAAAATAAATATATACAAAAATACACAAAAATAAATTAAATTTGTTTGAAAATAGATATGCAAAATATGTGTATTTTGTATATATATTTCAATTCAAATTTAGCTTATTTTGTGTGTATTTTATATATATTTGCATACAAATTTAATTACTTCTGTGTATTTTTGTATATAGTTTTATATAAATTTACGTTATTTTATGTGTATTTTGTATATTTATATATATACAAATACACATTCTTTTATTGGTATTTTGTTTATTTATTTTGATACGAATTTACATTATTTCATGTGTATTTTGTATACATTTTTGTATACGTATTTACTTAATTTTATGTGTATTTTGTATATATATTTTTATAGAAATCTACGTTATTTTATGTGTATTCGTATATATTTTGAAACAAATTTACATTGTTTTATATGCATTTTGCATATCTATTTCAATACAAATTTACCTTATTGTATGTGTTTTTTGTATATTTATTTTAATACAAATTTAATTTTTTGATGTGTATTTTGGTATATATATTTTTATAAATAAAAAAAATGCGTTATTTTATGGGTATTTTAACTCTTTATTTTCATACAAATTTATATTATTTTATTAATATTCTGTGTATTTATTTTGATACGATTTTACATTATTCTATTTGTGTTTTGTAGATATTTTTTTTATACAAATTTACGTTTATTTATAAAATTATTGATACCAAAATACACATAAAATATTTCAATTTGTATTAAAATAAATATACAAAATGCACATACAATAAGGTAAATTTGTATTGAAATAGATATGCAAAATACATATAAAATAATGTAAATTTGTTTCAAAATATATATACAAATACACATAAAATAACGAAGATTTCTATAAAAATACATATACAAAATACACATAAAATTAAGTAAATACGTATAAAAAAATGTATACAAAATACACATAAAATAATGTAAATTCGTATAAATGTAAATAAACAATATACCAATAAAAGAATGTGTATTTGTATAAATATAAATATACAAAATGCACATAAAATAACGTAAATTTATATAAAACTATATACATAAAATAACGCAGATTTCTATAAAATAATATGTAGAAAAATGAACATAAAATAAATTTGCATAAAAATATATATACAAAACACACATTAGATAATGTAAATGAGTATAGAAATACCTATGAAATAATTTAAATTCGTATCGAGTTAAATTAAGAAAACACCAATAAAATAATGTAATTTTGGATGAAAATATATATACAACATACACATAAAGTAACCTAAATACAAATATAAATATACACATAAAATATTGTATTTTGTATATACATTTCAATTCAAATTTAGCTTATTTTATCTGTATTTTTTATATCTATTTTCATACGAATTTAATTACTTCTGTGTATTTTTGTTTAGTTTTATACAAATTTACGTTATTTTATGTGTATTTTGTATATTTATATTTATACAAATACACATTCTTTTATTGGTATTTTGTTTATTTATTTTGATACGAATTTACATTATTTTATGTGTATTTTGTATACATTTTCTTATACGCATTTACTTCATTTTATGAGTATTTTGTATATATATTTTTATACAAATCTACGTTATTTTATGTGTATTCGTATATATATTTTGAAACAAATTTACATTGTTTTATATGTATTTTGCATATCTATTTCAATACAGATTTACCTTATTGTATGTGTATTTTTTATATTTATTTTAATACAAATTAATTTTTTCATGTTTATTTCGGTATATATATTTTTATAAAAAATGCGTTATTGAATGGGTATTTTGCATCTTTATTTTCATACAAATTTACATTGTTTTATCAATATTCTGTGTATTTATTTTGATACGATTTTACATTATTCTATTTGTGTTTTGTATATATTTCTTTATACATATTTACATTATTTAATGTGTATTTTGTATATTTTAAAACAAATTTACGTTATTTTATGCGCATCTGTTAAAATATTTTGATACAAATTTACATTATTTTATGTATTTTGTATATATATTTCAATACAAATTTAGTTTATTTTATGTATATTTTGTATATCTATTTTCATTCGTATCAAAATAAATAAACAAAATAGCAATAAAATAATGTAAATTTGTATGAGAAAACATATACAAATACACATAAATTAACGCAAATTTCTAAAAAAATATATGTACAAAAATGCACATAAAATAAAGTAAATTTGCATAAAAATATATATACAAAACACACATTAAATAATGTAAATGCGTACATAAAAATATTTAAAATTTGTATGAAAAGAAATATACAAAATACACATAAAATTAGGTAAATTTGTATTGAAATACATACACAAAATACACATAGAATAATGTAAATTTGAATGAAAATATATAAACAAATACACTTAAAATAACGTATATTTTTATAAAATATATATGCAAGATACACATTAAATAATGTAAATGTGTATAAAAATATTTATACAAAAAAGAAATAGAATAATGTAAAATCCTATCAATATAAATACACAGAATATCAATAAAATAATGTAAATTTGTATGAAAAGAAAGATGCAAAACTCCCATAAAATAGCGCATTTTTTATAAAAATATATATACCAAAATACACATAAAATATTTAAATTTGTATTAAAATAAATAAACAAAATGCATATACAGTAAGGTAAATATGTATTGAAAGAGATATTCAAAAATACATATAAAACAAAGTAAATTTGTTTCAAAATATATATACGAATACACATAAAATAACGTAGATTTCTATAGAAATATATATACAAAATACACATGAAATTATGTAAATACGTATAAAAATATATATACAAAATACATATCTTGGTAAATTCGTGTCAAAATAAATACACAAAATATCTTGAAAAGAATGTGTATTTGTATGAAAATAAATAATAGATAATAAATTTGTATGAAATATATATGCAAGATACACATTAAATAATGTAAATATATATAAAAAAAATATATACAAAAAACAAATAGAATAATGTGAAATCGTATCAAAATAAATACACCGAATATTAATAAAATAATGTAAATTTGTATGAAAATAAAGATGCAAAATTCCCATCAAATAGCGCATTTCTTATAAAAATATATATACCAAAATACACATAAAATATTTAAATTTGTATTGAAATAAATATACAAAATGCACATACAATAAGGTAAACTTGTATTGAAAGAGATATGCAAAAATACATATAAAACAATGTAAATTTGTTTCAAAATATATATACGAATACACATAAAATAACGTATATTTCTATAAAAATATATATACAAAATACACATAAAATTAAGTAAATACGTATAAAAATAGATATACAAAATACACATAGAATAATGCAAAATTGTTTAAAAAAAATAAACAGAATATAAATAAAATAATGTAAATTTGAATGAAAATAAAAATGCAAAATACCCATAAAATAAAGCATATTTTTATAAAAATACATATACAAAAATACACATAGCATAATTAAATTTGTATTAAAATTAATATACAATATGCATATAAAATAAGGTAAATTTGTATTGAAAAAATAAGCAAAATACACATAAAACAGTGCAAATTTATTTCAAAATCTATATACGAATACTCATAAATCAACGTAGATTTCTATAGAAATATATATACAAAATACACATCAAATGATGTAAACACGTATAAAAATATATATATAAAATACACATTTAATAACGTAAATTCGCGTCAAAATAAATAAACAAAATATCAATAAAAGAATGTCTATTTGTATGAAAATAGATATACAATATACACATAAAATCACCTAAATTTGTATGAAACTATATACAAAAATACACAAAAATAATTTTAATTTGTATGAAAATAAATATACAAAATACACATAAAATTAGGTAAATTTGTATTGAAATACATTTACAAAATACACATAAAATAATGTAAATTTGAATGAAAATATATAAACAAATACACTTAAAATAACGTAAATATGTATAAAATATATATAAAAAATACACATTAAATAATGTAAATATGTAAAAAAAATATATACAAAACACAAATAGAATAATATAAAATCGTATCAAAATAAATACACAGAATATTAATAAAATAATGTAAATTTATATGAAAATTAAGATGCAAAATACCCATAAAATAACGCATTTTTTATAAAAATATTTATACCAAGACACACATAAAATATTTGAATTTGTATTAAAATAAATATACAAAATGCACATACAATAAGGTAAATTTGTATTGAAATAGATATGCAAAATACATATCAAACCATGTAAATTTTTTTCAAAATATATATACGAATACACATAAAATAACGTAGATTTCTATGAAAATAAATATACAAAATACACATAAAATGAAGTAAATACGTATAAAAATAGGTATAGAAAATACATATAAAATAATGTAAACTCGTATCAAAATAAATAAACAAAATAATAATAAAAGAATGTGTATAGTATAAATATAAATATACAAAATACAAATAAAATAACATAAATTTATATAAAACTATATGCAAAAATACACAAAAGTAATAAAATTTGTGAGAAAATAGATATACAAAATACATGTGAATTTTGTATATTTATTTTCATACAAATTGAAATTATTTTTGTTTATTTTTTTTTATATTTTCATACAAACTTTCGTTATTTTATGTGTATTTTGAATATTTATTTTTTCTACAAATATACGTTCTTTTATCTGAATTTTCTTTATTGAATTTGAAACGAATTTACCTTATTTTGTATATCTATTTTCATACAAATTAAAATACTTCTGTGTATTTTTGTATATAGTTTTATGTACATTTACGTTATTTTATGTGTATTTTGTATATTTATATTTATACAAATACACATTCTTTTATTGGTATTTTGTATATTTATTTTGATACGAATTTACATTATTTTATGTGTATTTTGTATACTTTTTTTTATACGTATTTACTTCATTTTATGTGTATTTTGTATATATATTTTTATAGAAATCTACGTTATTTTGTGTATTCGTATATATATTTTGAAACAAGTTTACATTGTTTTATATATATTTTGCATATCTATACCAATACAGATTTACCTTATTGTAAGTGTTTTTTATATATTTATTTTAATTCAAATTTAATTTTTTTATGTGTATTTTGGTATATATATTTTTATAAATAAAAAAATGCGTTATTTTATGGGTATTTTGCCTCTTTATTTTCATACATATATACATTATTTTATTAATATTCTGTGTATTTATTTTGATACGATTTTACATTATTCTATTTGTGTTTTGTATATATTTTTTTTATACAAATTTACGTTATTTTAAGAGTATTTGTTTATGTCTTTTCATTCAAATTTACATTATTTTATGTGTATTTTGTATATGTATTTCAATACAAATTTACCTATTTTTATGTGTATTTTGTATATTTATTTTCATACAAATTTAAAATATTTTTGTGTATTTTTGTATATAGTTTGATACAAATTTTGGTTATTTTTTGTGGATTTTGTGTATCTATTTTCATACAAATACACATTCTTTTATTGATATTTTGTTTATTTATTTTGACGCGAATTTACAGTATTTAATGTGTATTTTGTATATATATTTTTATACGTATTTACATAATTTCATGCGAATTTTGTATATATATTCCTATAGAAATCAACGTTATTTTATGTGTATTCGTATATATATTTTGAAACAAATTTACACTGTTTTATGTGTATTTTTCAATACAAATTTACCTTATTGTATGTGCATTTTGTATATTAATTTTAATACAAATTTAATTATTCAATGTGTATTTTTGAATATGTATTTAAAAAAAAAATGCTTTATTTTATGGGTATTTTGCATCTTTATTTTCATACAAATTTAAATTATTTTATTGATATTCTGTGTACTAATTTTGATACGATTTTACATTATTCTATGTATAACAAAAATAAATACAGAATACACAAAAATAGATATGCAAAATACATATAAACAATGTAAATTTGTTTCAAAATATATATACGATTACACATGAAATAAGGTAGATTTCTATAAAAATATATATACAAAATACACAAAATTAAGTAAATACGTATAAAAAATGTATACAAAATACACATAAAATAATGTAAATTAGTATCAAAATAAATAAACAAAATACCAATAAAAGAATGTGTATTTGTATAAATATATATATACAAAATACACATTAAATAATATAAATTTGTTTAAAACTATACAAAATACACATGAAATGATGTAAATACGTATAAAAATATATATACAAAATACACATTAAATACTGTAAATTCGCGTCAAAATAAATAAACAAAATATCAATAAAAGAATGTGTATTTGTATGAAAATAGATATTCAAAATACACATAAAATAACCTAAATTTGTATCAAACTATATACAAAAATACACAAAAATATTTTAAATTTGTATGAAAAAAAAATATACAAAATACACATAAAATTAGGTAAATTTGTATTGAAATACATACACAAAATACACATAAGATAATGTAAATTTGAATGAAAATACATAAACAAATACACTTAAAATAACATAAATTTATATAAAAAATATGTACAAAACACAAATAGAATAATGTAAAATCGTATCAAAATAAATACACAGAATATTAATAAAATAATGTAAATTTGTATGCAAATAAAGAAGCAAAATACCCATAAAATAACGCATTATTTTTATTTATAAAAATATATATACCAAAATACACATCAAAAAATTAAATTTGTATTAAAATAAATATACAAAAAACACATACAATAAGGTAAATTTGTATTGAAATAGATATGCAAAATACATATAAAACAATGTAAATTTGTTTCAAAATATATATACGAATACACATAAAATAACGTAGATTTCTATAAAAATATATATACAAAATACACATAAAATGAAGTAAATACGTATAAAAAAATGTATACAAAATACACATAAAATAATGTAAATTCGTATCAAAATAAATAAACAAAATACCAATAAAAGAATGTGTACTTGTATAAATATAAATATACGAAATACACATTAAATAACGTAAATTTATATAAAACTATATACAAAAATACATAGAAGTAATTAAATTTGTATGAAAATATATACAAAATACACACAAAATAAGCTAAATTTGAATTGAAATATATATACAAAATTCATGAAATAAAGTAAATTTGTATCAAAATATTTATACAAATACACATATAGTCACGTAAATTTGTATGAAAATATATAAACAAAATACACATTAAATAATGTAAATACGTATAAAAAAATATGTACAAAATACACATATAACCATGTAATTCGTATCAAAATAAATAAACAAAATACCAATAAAATAATATAAATTTGTATGAGTAAACGTGTATGTTGCATATTTTTTCAATACAAATCTACCTTATTATATACGCATTTTGTATATTAATTTTAATACAAATTTAATTATTCGATGTGTATTTTTGTATCTGTTTTTTTATAAACATATGCTTTATTTTTTGGGTATTTTGCATCTTTATTTTCATATAAATTTACATTATTTTATTGATATTCTGCTCATTCATTTTGATACGAATTGACATTATTCTATGTGTATTTTTTATATATTTTTCATACAAATTTACGTTATTTTATGTGTATTTGTTTATATATTTTGACACAAATTTACAATATTTTATGGGTATTTTGTATATACATTTCAAAAAATTTACCTAGTTTTATGTGTATTTTGTATATCTATTTTCATACAAACTCAAATTATTTCTATGTATTTTTGTATATATTTTAATACAAATTTTAGTTATGTTATGTGTATTTTGTAAATTTATTTTCATTCAAATATATATTATTTTATTGGTGTTTTGTTGATTTATATTGATACGAATTTACATTATTTTATATGTACTTTGTATATATATTTTTATACGCTTTTACATTATTTAATATTTATTTTGAATATATATTTTTATACAAATTCATGGTATTTTATGTGTATTTGTATATATATTTTTATATAAATTTACATTATTTTATGTGTATTTTGTACATATATTTTTTTATAAATCTACCTTATTTTATGTTTATTTTGTATGTGTATTTTGTATATTTATATTTATCCAAATACACATTCTTTTATTGGTATTTAGTTTATTTATTTTAATTCGAATTTACATTATTTCATGTGTATTTTGTATACATTTTTTTATACGTATTTACTTAATTTTATGTGTATTTTGTATATATATTTTTATAGAAATCTACGTTTTTTTATTTGTATTCGTATACATATTTTGAAACAAATTTACATTGTTTTATATGTATTTTTGCATATCTCTTTCAATACAAATTTACCTTATTGTATGTGCATTTTGTATATTTATTTCAATGCAAATTTAAATATTTTATGTGTATTTTGGTATATATATTTTTATAAGATTACGAAAATTTGAATTAAAAAATATACAAGAAAATAAAAAAATAAATTTCAATTTGTATGAAAATAGATATACAAAATACACATATAATTAGTTAAATTTGTATTTAAATACATGTACAAAATACACATAAAATAATGTAAATTTGTATGAAATGAAAACAAACATAAAATTCGCGTCAAAATAAATAAACAAAATATCAATAAAAGAATGTGTATTTGTATGAAAATAGATATACAAAATACACATAAAATAACCTAAATTTGTATCAAACTATATACAAAAATACACAAAAATATTTTAAATTTGTATGAAAATAAATATACAAAATACACATAAAATTAGGTAAATTTGTATTGAAGTACATATACAAAATACACATAAAATAATGTAAATTTGAATTAAAAGACATAAACAAATACACATAAAATAACCTAAATTTGTATAAAAAAATGTATACAAAACACAAATAGAATAATGTAAAATCGTATCAAAATAAATACACAGAATATTAATAAAATAATGTAAATTTGTATGAAAATAAAGAGGCAAAATACCCATAAAATAACGCATTTTTTTTTATAAAAATATATATACCAAAATACACAAAAAATTAAATTTGTATTAAAATAAATATATAAAAAACACATACAATAAGGTAAATTTGTATTGAAATAGATATGCAAAATACATATAAAACAATGTAAATTTGTTTCAAAATATATATACGAATACACATAAAATAACGTAGATTTCTATAAAAATATATATACAAAATACACATAAAATGAAGTAAATACGTATAAAAAAATGTATACAAAATACATATAAAATAATTTAAATTCGTATCAAAAAAAAAAATACCAATAAAAGAATGTGTATTTGTATAAGTATAAATATACAAAATACACATAAAATAACGTAAATTTATATAAAACTATATACAAAAATACACAGAAGTATTTTAATTTGTATGAAAATAGATAGACAAAATAAGGTAAATTCGTTTCAAATTCAATAAACAAAATTCAGATAAAAGAACGTATATTTGTAGAAAAAATAAATATACAAAATACACATAAAATAACGAAAATTTGTATGAAAATATATAAAAAAATAAACAAAAATAATTTCAATTTATATGAAAATAAATATACAAAATACACATGTATTTTGTATATCTATTTTCACACAAATTTAATTACTTTTATGTATTTTTGCATATAGTTTTATATAAATTTACGTTATTTTATTTGTATATTTATATTTATACAATACACATTCTTTTATTAGTATTTTGTTTATTTATTTTGATACGAATTTACATTATTTTATGTGTATTTTGTATACCTTTTTTTATACCTATTTACTTCATTTTATGTGTATTTTGTATATTTATTTTCATAGAAATCTATGCTATTTTATGTGTATTCGTATATATATTTTGAAAAAAATTTACATGGTTTTATATGTATTTTGCATATCTATTTCAATACAAATTTATATTTTTGTATGTGCATTTTGTATATTTATTTTAATACAAATTCAAATATTTTATGTGTGTCTTGGTATATATATTTTTATAAAAATTGCGTTATTTTATGGGTATTTTGCATCTTAATTTTCATACAAATTTACATTATTTTATTAATATTCTGTGTATTTATTTTGATACGATTTTATATTATTCTATTTGTATATTTTTTTAAAAATACATATACAAAAATACACATAGAATAATTAAATTTGTATTAAAATTAATATACAAAATGCACGTACAATAAGGTAAATTTGTATTGAAAAAATATACAAAATGCACATAAAAGTGTAAATTTGTTTAAAAATCTATATATACGAATACACATAAAATAACGTAGATTTCTATAGAAATATATATACAAAATACACATGAAATTATGTAAATACGTTTAAAAATATATATATACAAAATACACATTAAATAATTTAAATTCTCGTCAAAATAAATAACCAAAATATCAATAAAAGAATGTGTATTTGTAAGAAAATAGATATACAAAATACTCATAAAGTAACCTAAGTTTGTATAAAACTATATACAAAAATACACAAAAATAATTTAAATTTGTATGAAAATAAATATACAAAATACACATAAAATTAGGTAAATTTGTATTGAAATACATATACAAAATACACATAAAATAAAGGAAATTTGAATGAAAATATATAAACATATACCCTTAAAATAACGTAAATTTGTATCAAATATATATACAAAATACACATTAAATAATGTAAATATGTATAAAAAAATATATACAAAACACAAATAGAATAATGTAAAATCGTATAAAAATAAATACACAGAATATTAATAAAATAATGTAAATTTGTATGAAAATAAAGATGCAAAATACCCATAAAATAACGCATTTTTTATAAAAATATATATACCAAAATACACATAAAATATTAAAATTTGTATTAAAAGTAAATATAAAAAATGCACATACTATAAGGTAAATTTGTATTGAAATAGATATGGAAAATACATATAAAACAATGTAAATTTGTTTCAAAATATATATACGAATACACATAAAATAACGTAGATTTCTATAAAAATATATACAAAATACACATAAAATGAAGTAAATACGTATAAAAAAATGAATACAAAATATACATAAAAATCGTATCAAAATAAATAAACAAAATACCAGTAAAAGAATGTGTATTTGTATAAATATAAATATACAAAATACACATAAAATATCGTAAATTTGTATAAAACTATATACAAAAATACACAGAAGTAATTAAATTTGTATGAAAATATATATACAAAATACAGCTAAAATAAGCTAAATTTGAATTGAAATGTACATACAAAATACATAAAATAATGTAAATCTTTATCAAAATATTTATACAAATACATATAATAACGTAGATTTGTTTAAAAATATATAAACAAAATACACATTAAGTAATGTAAATACGTATAAAAAATATGTACAAAATACACATATAATCATGTAATTCGTATCAAAATAAATAAACAAAATAGCAATAAAATAATGTAAATTTGTATGAGAAAACATATACAAATAACGCAAATTTCTATAAAAATATATGTACAAAAATGCACATAAAATAAAGTAATTTTGCAAAAAAATATATATACAAAACACACACTAAATAATGTAAATGCGTACATAAAATAACCTAAATTTGTATAAAACTATATACAAAAATACACAAAAATAATTTAAATTTGTTTGAAAAGAAATATACAAAATACACATAAAATTAGGTAAATTTGTATTGAAATACATATACAAAATACATATCAAATAATGTAAATTTAAATGAAAATATATAAACAAATACACTTAAAATAATGTAAATTTGTATAAAATATATATGCAAGATACACATTAAATAATGGAAATGTGTATAAAAAATATATATACAAAAAACAAATAGAATAATGAAAAATCGTATCAAAATAAATACAGAATATCAATAAAATAATGTAAATTTTTATGAAAATAAAGATGCAAAATTCCCAAAAATTATCGCATTTTTTATAAAAATATATTTACCAAAATACACATAAAATATTTAAATTTGTATTGAAATAAATATACAAAATGCATATACAGTAAGGTAAATTTGTATTGAAAGAGATATTAAAAATACATATAAAACAATGTAAATTTGTTTCAAAATATATATACGAATACACATAAAATAAAGTAGATTTCTATAGAAATATATATACAAAATACATATGAAATTATGTAAATACGTATAAAAATATATATACAAAATACATATCAAATAATGTAAATTCGTGTCAAAATAAATAAACAAAATATCATGAAAAGAATGTGTATTAGAATGAAAATAGATAATAGATAATAAATTTGTATAAAATATATATGCAAGATACACATTAAATAATGTAAATATGTATAAAAAAAAGTATATACAAAAAACAAATAGAATAATGTAACATCGTATCAAAATAAATACACCGAATATTGATAAAATAATGTAAATTTGTATGAAAATAAAGATGCAAAATTCCCATAAAATAGCGCATTTCTTATAAAAATATATATACCAAAATACACATAAAATATTTAAATTTCCATTGAAATAAATATACAAAATGCACATACAATAAGGTAAATTTGTATTGAAAGAGATATGCAAAAATACATATAAAACAATGTAAATTTGTTTCAAAATATATATACGAATACAAATAAAAAAACGTAGATTTCTATTAAAATATATACAAAATACACATAAAATTAAGTAAATACGTATAAAAAAAATGTATACAAAATACACATAAAATAATGTAATTTCGAATTAAAATAAATGTAAATTTGAATGAAAATATATAAACAAATACACTTAAAATAATGTAAATTTGTATAAAATATATATGCAAGATACACATTAAATAATGTAAATGTGTATAAAAAAATATATACAAAAAACAAATAGAATAATGTAAAATCGTATCAAAATAAATACACAGAATATCAATAAAATAATGTAAATTTGTATGAAAATAAAGATGCAAAATTCCCAAAAATTATCGCATTTTTTATGAAGATATATATACCAAAATACACATAAAATATTTAAATTTGTATTGAAATAAATATACAAAATGCATATACAGTAAGGTAAATTTGTATTAAAAGAGATATTCAAAAATACATATAAAACAATGTAAATTTGTTTCAAAATATATATACGAATACACATAAAATAAAGTAGATTTCTATAGAAATACATATACAAAATACATATGAAATTATGTAAATACGTATAAAAATATATATACAAAATACATATCAAATAATGTAAATTCGTGTCAAAATAAATAAACAAAATATCATGAAAAGAATGTGTATTTGTATGAAAATAGATAATAGATAATAAATTTGTATAAAATATATATGCAAGATACACATTAAATAATGTAAATATGTATAAAAAAGTATATACAAAAAACAAATAGAATAATGTAAAATTGTATCAAAATAAATACACAGAATATTAATAAAATAATGTAAATTTGTATGAAAATAACGATGCAAAATTCCCATAAAACAGCGCATTTCTTATAAAAATATATATACCAAAATACACATAAAATAATGTAAATTCGATTTAAAATAAATAAACTAAATACCAATAAAAGAATGTGTATTTGGATAAATATAAATATACAAAATACATATACAAAATAAACATAAAATAAGGTAGATTTTTAATAAAATATATGTACAAAATACACATAAAATAATGTAAATTTATATGAAAATATATATACAAATACTCATAAAATATATATTCAAAATAAATATTAAATAATGTAAAAGCGTATAAAAATATATATACAAAGTACATATAAAATAATGTAAACTCGTATCAATATAAATCAACAAAACACCAATAAAATAATATATATTTGAATGAAAATAAATTTACAAAATACACATAACATAACTAAAATTTATATTAAAATATATACAAAAATACATAGAAATAATTTGAGTTTGTATGAAAATAGATATACAAAATACACATAAAACTAGGTAAATTTCTTTTGAAATGTATATACAAAATAGCCATAAAATATTGTAAATTTGTGTCAAAATATATAAACAAATACACATAAAATAACGTAAATTTGTATGAAAAATATATACAAAATACATATAGAATAATGTCAATTCGTATCAAAATGAATGAGCAGAATATCAATAAAATAATGTAAATTTGTATGAAAATAAAGATGCAAAATAACCAAAAAATAAAGCATATGTTTATAAAAATACAGATACAAAAATACACATCGAATAATTAAATTTGTATTAAAATTAATATACAAAATGCGTATATAATAAGATAAATGTGTATTGAAAAAATATGCAACATACACGTTTACTCATACAAATTTATATTATTTTATTGGTATTTTGTTTATTTATTTTGATACGAATTACATGATTATATGTGTATTTTGTACACATTTTTTTATACGTATTTACATTATTTAATGTGTATTTTGTTTATATATTTTCATACAAATTTACGTTATTATATGTGTATTTGTATAAATATTTTGATACAAATTTACTTTATTTCATGTATTTTGTATATATATTTCAATTCAAATATAGCTTACTTTGTGTGTATTTTGTATATATTTTCATACAAATATAATTACTTCTGTAAATTTTTGTATATAATTTTATATAAATTTACGTTATTTTATGTGTATTTTGTATATTTATACTTATACAAATACACATTCTTTTATTGGTATTTTGTTTATTTATTTTGATGCGAATTTCCATTATTTTATGTGTATTTTGTATACATTTTTTTATACGTATTTACTTCATTTTATGTGTATTATATATATTTTATAGAAATCTACGTTATTTTATGTATTCATATATATTTTGAAACAAATTTACATTGTTTTATATGTATTTTTGCATATCTCTTTTAATACAAATTTACCTTATTGAATGTGTATTTTGTATATTTATTTTAATACAAATTTAATTTTTTTATGTGTATTTTGGTATATATTAAAAAAAATGCGTTATTTTATGGGTATTTTGCTTCTTTGTTTTCATACAAATTTACATTATTTTATTAATATTCTGTGTATTTATTTTGATACGATTTTACATTATTCTATTGGTGTTTTGTACATATTTTTTTATACAAATTTACGTTATTTTAAGTGTATTTGTTTATGTATTTTCATTCAAATTTACATTATTTTATGTGTATTTTGTGTATGTATTTCAATACAAATTTACCGAATTTTATGTGTATTTTGTATATTTATTTTCATACAAATTTAAAATATTTTTGTGTATTTTTGTATATAGTTTGATACAAATTTAGGTTATTTTATGTGTAATTTGTATATCTATTTTCATACAAATACACATTCTTTTATTGATATTTTGTTTATTTATTTCGACGCGAATTTACATTATTTAATGTTTATTTTGTATATATATTTTTTTACGTATTTACATCATTTCATGTGTATTTTGTATAGTTTTAATTCTATTTTTGTTTTGTATATATTTTTTTATACATATTTACATTATTTAATGTGTATTTTGTATATTTAAAACAAATTTACGTTATTTTATACGCATCTGTTAAAATATTTTTATACAAATTTACATTCTTTTGTGTATTTTGTATATATATTTCAATACAAATTTAGTTTATTTTATGTATATTTTGTATATCTATTTTCATTCGTATCAAAATAAATAAACAAAATAGCAATAAAATAATGTAAATTTGTATGAGAAAACATATAGAAATACACATAAAATAACGCAAATTTCTAAAAAAATATATGTACAAAAATGCACATAAAATAAAGTAAATTTGCATAAAAATATATATACAAAACACACATTAAATAATGTAAATGCGTACATAAAATAAACTAAATTTGTATAAAATTATATATAAAAATACACAAAAATATTTAAAATTTGTATGAAAAGAAATATACAAAATACACATAAAATTAGGTAAATTTGTATTGAAATACATATACAAAATACACATAAAATAATGTAAATTTGAATGAAAATATATAAACAAATACACTTAAAATAACGTAAATTTGTATAAAATATAATTGCAAGATACACATTAAATAATGTAAATGTGTATAAAAAAATATATACAAAAAAGAAATAGAATAAAGTAAAATCCTATCAATATACACAGAATACCAATAAAATAATGTAAATTTGTATGAAAAGAAAGATGCAAAATTCCAATAAAATAGCGCATTTTTTATAAAAAATATATATACCAAAATACACATAAAATATTTAAATTTGTATTGAAATAAATATACAAAATGCATATACAGTAAGGTAAATATGTATTGAAAGAGATATTCAAAAATACATATAAAACAAAGTTAATTTGTTTCAAAATATATATACAAATACACATAAAATAACGTATATTTCTATAGAAATATATATGCAAAATACACATGAAATTATGTAAATACGTATAAAAATATATATACAAAATACATATCTAGGTAAATTCGTGTCAAAATAAATAAACAAAATATCATGAAAAGAATGTGTATTTGCATGAAAATAAATAATAGATAATAAATTTGTATGAAATATATATGCAAGATACACATTAAATAATGTAAATATGTATAAAAAAATATATCTACAAAAAACAAATAGAATAATGTGAAATCGTAACAAAATAAATACACCGAATATTAATAAAACAATGTAAATTTGTATGAAAATAAAGATGCAAAATTCCCATCAAAGAGCGCATTTCTTATAAAAATATATATACCAAAATACACATAAAATATTTAAATTTGTATTGAAATAAATATACAAAATGCATATACAATAAGGTAAACTTGTATTGAAAGAGATATGCAAAAATACATATAAAACATTGTAAATTTGTTTCAAAACATATATACGAATACACATAAAATAACGTAGATTTCTATAAAAATATATATACAAAATACACATATAATTAAGTAAATACGTATAAAAATAGATATACAAAATACACAGAGAATAATGTAAAATTGTTTATAAAAAAATAAACAGAATATAAATAAAATAATGTAAATTTGTATGAAAATAAAAATGCAAAATACCCATAAAATAAAGCATATTTTTATAAAAATACATATACAAAAATACACATAGCATAATTAAATTTGTATTAAAATTAATATACAAAATGCATATACAATAAGGTAGATTTGTATTGAAAAAATATGCAAAATACACATAAAACAGTGTAAATTTATTTCAAAATCTATATACGAATACGCATAAATCAACGTAGATTTCTATAGAAATATATATACAAAATACACATCAAATGATGTAAACACGTATAAATATATATATATGTATATATATATATATATATATATATATATATATATATATATATATATATATATATATATATATATATATATATATATATATATATATATATATATATATATATATATATATATATATATATATATATATATATATATATATATATATATATATATATATATATACACATTAAATAATGTAAATTCGCGTCAAAATAAATTAACAAAATATCAATAAAAGAATGTGTATTTGTATGAAAATAGATATACAATATACACATAAAATCACCTAAATTTTATAAAACTATATACAAAAATACACATTTTTTTTTAATTTGTATGAAAATAAATATACAAAATACACATAGAATTAGGTAAATTTGTATTGAAATATATTTACAAAATACACATAAAATAATGTAAATTTGAATGAAAATATATAAACAAATATACTTAAAATAACGTAAATTTGTATAAAATATATATAAAAATACACATTAAATAATGTAAATATGTATAAAAAAATATATACAAAACACAAATAGAATAATATAAAATCGTATCAAAATAAATACACAGAATATTAATAAAATAATGTAAATTTGTATGAAAATTAAGATGCAAAATGCCCATAAAATAACGCATTTCTTATAAAAATATTTATACCAAGACACACATAAAATATTTGAATTTGTATTAAAATAAATATACAAAATGTACATACAATAAGGTAAATTTGTATTGAAATAGATATGTAAAATACATATAAAACCATGTAAATTTTTTTCAAAATATATATACGAATACACATAAAATAACTTAGATTTCTATGAAAATAAATATACAAAATACACATAAAATGAAGTAAATACGTATAAAAAAAAGGTATACAAAATACACATAAAATAATGTAAACTCGTATCAAAATAAGTAAACAAAATACTAATAAAAGAATGTGTATATGTATGTAAATATTTTATGTGTATTTTGGTATATATATTTTTATAAGAAATGCGCTATTTAATGGGAATTTTGCATCTTTATTTTCATACAAATCTACATTATTTTATTAATATTCGGTGTATTTATTTTGATACGATTTCACATTATTCTATTTGTTTTTTGTATATATTTTTTTTATACATATTTACATTATTTAATGTGTATATTGCATATATATTTCATACAAATTTATTATCTATTATTTATTTTCATACAAATACACAATCTTTTCATGATATTTTGTTTATTTATTTTGACACGAATTTACCTAGATATGTATTTTGTATATATATTTTTATACGTATTTACATAATTTCATGTGTATTTTGTATATATATATTTCTATAGAAATCTACGTTATTTTATGTGTATTCGTATATATATTTTGAAACAAATTTACTTTGTTTTATATGTATTTTTGAATATCTCTTTCAATACATATTTACCTTACTGTATATGCATTTTGTATATTTATTTCAATACAAATTCAAATATTTTATGTGTATTTTGGTATATATATTTTTATAAAAAATGCGCTTTTTTATGGGAATTTTGCATCTTTCTTTTCATAGAAATTTACATTATTATATTGATATTCTGTGTATTTATATTGATAGGATTTTACATTATTCTATTTTTTTTTGTATATATTTTTTTTATACACATTTACATTATTTAATGTGTATCTTGCATATATATTTATACAAAGTTACGTTATTTTAAGTGTATTTTATATATTTTCATTCAAATTTACATTATTTTATGTGTATTTTGTATATGTATTTCAATACAAATTTACCTAATTTTATGAGTATTTTGTATATTTCTTTTCATACAAATTTTAAGTATTTTTTATTTTATGTACGCATTTACATTATTTATGGTGTGGTTTGAATATATATATTGTTATGCACATTTACTTTATTTTATTTGCTTTTTGTACATATCTTTGTTAGAAATTTGCGTTATTTTATGTGTATTTGTATATGTTTTCTCATACAAATTTACATTATTTTATTGCTATTTTGTTTATTTATTTTCATACTAATGAAAATAGATATACAAAATATACATAAAATAAACTAAATTTGTATTGAAATATATATACAAAATACATAAAATAATGTAAATTTGTATGAAAATATTTTAACAGATGCGCATAAAATAACGTAAATTTGTTTTAAAACATACAAAATACACATTAAATAATGTAAATATGAATAAAAAAATATATACAAAACACAAATAGAATAATGTAAAATCGTATCAAAATAAATACACAGAATATTAATAAAACAATGTAAATTTGTATGAAAATAAAGATGCAATATACCCATTAAATAACGCATTTTTTATAAAAATATATATACCAAAATACACATTAAAAAATTATTTTTGTATTAAAATAAATATACAAAATACACATACAATAATTTAAATCTGTATTGAAATAGATATGCAAAATACATATAAAACAATGTAAATTTGTTTCAAAATATATATACGAATACACTTAAAATAACGTAGATTTGTATAAAAATATATATACAAAATACACATAAAATGAAGTAAATACGTATAAGAAAATGTATACAAAATACACATAAAATAATGTAAATTCGTATCAAAATAAATAAACAAAATACCAATAAAAGAATGTGTATTTGTATAAATATAAATACACAAAATACACATAAAATAACGTAAATTTGTATAAAACTATATACAAAAATACACAGAAGTAATTAAATTCGTATGAAAATAGATATACAAAATATAGATAAAATAAGCTAAATTTGAATTGAAATGTATATACAAAATACATAAAATAATGTAAATTTGTATCAAAATATTTATAAAAATACATATAATAACGTAAAATTGTAAATCAAATAAATAAACAAAATATATACAATAAAATAATGTAAATTTGTATAAAAAAATATACAAAAATACACAAAAATAATTTAAATTTGTATGAAAAGAAATATACAAAATACACATAAAATTAGGTTAATTTGTATTGAAATACATATACAAAATACACATGAAATAATGTAAATTTGAAAGAAAATATATAAACAAATACACATATAATAACGTAAATTTGTATGAAATATATATTCAAAATACACATTAAATAATGTAAATATGTATAAAAAAATATATACAAAACAAATAGAATAATGTAAAATCGTATCAAAATATATACACAGAATATTAATAAAATAATGTAAATTTGTATGAAAATTAAGATGCAAAATACCTATAAAATAACGCATTTTTTATAAAATTATTTCATAGGTATATACAAAAATACACAAAAATAATTTAAATTTGTTTGAAAATAGATATGCAAAATACACATAAAGTTAGGCAAATTTGTATTGAAATACATATACAAAACTCACATAAAATAATGTAAATTTGTATGAAAATTAAGATGCAAAATACCTATAAAAGTATATATAAACAAATACATATAAAATCACGTAAATTTGGATATAATATATATATATATATATATATATATATATATATATATATATATATATATATATATATATATATATATATATATATATATATATATATATATATATATATATATATATATATATATATATAATATATATATACAAAATATACATTAAATATTTTAAATATGTATAAAAATATATTATATTATATATATTTTTATTGATATTTGCGTTATTTATGTGTATTTTTAAATGTTTCCTCATATAAATTTACATTATTTTATTGGTATTTTGTCTATTTATTTTGATACGAATTACATGATTATTTCTGTATTTTTTTACATTTTTTTATAAGTATTTACATTATTTAATGTGTATTTTGTTTATATATTTTTATACAAATTTACGTTATTATGTGTATTTGTATAGGTATTTTGATACAAATTTACATTATTATATGTATTTTGTATATATATTTCAATTCAAATTTAGCTTATTTTATGTGTATTTTGTATATCTATTTATTTTAATACAAAATCAAATATTTTATGTTTTTTCGTATATATATTTAAAAAAAAAACGTTATTTTATGGGTATTTTGCATCTTAATTTTCATACAAATTTACATTATTTTATTAATATTTTCTGTATTTATTTTGATACGATTTTATATTATTTTATTTGTGTTTTGTATATATTTTTTTATACATATTTACATTATTTAATGTATTTGATATATTTGATACAAATTTACGTTATTTTAAGTCTATATGTTTATATTTTCATTCAAATTTACATTATTTTATGTGTATTTTGTATATGTATTTCAATACAAATTTACCTATTTTTATATGTTTTTAGTATATTTATTTTCATACAAGTTTAAATTATTTTTGTGTATTTTTGTATATAGTTTTATACAAATTTAGGTTATTTTATGTGTATTTTGTATATCTATTTTCATACAAATACCCATTCTTTTCATGATATTTTGTTTATTTATTTTGACACGAATTAACATTATTTAATGTGTATTTTGTATATATATTTTTATACGTATTTACATTATTTCAAGTGTATTTTGTATACATATTTCTATAGAAATCTGCTTTATTTTATGTGTATTCGTATATATATTTTGAAACAAATTTACATTGTTTTATGTGTATTTTGCATATTTTTTCAATACAAATCTACCTTATTGTATGTGCATTTTGTATATTAATTTTAATACAAATTTGATTAATCTATGTGTATTTTTGTATATGTATTTTTATAAAAATATGCTTTATTTTATGGGTATTTATCATCTTTATTTTCATACAAATTTACATTATTTTATTGATATTCTGTGTATTTATTTTGATATGATTTTACATTATTCTATGTGTATTTTGTATATATATTTTATATAAAATGTATTTGTTTTCATTTCATACAAATCTACATTATTTTATGTGTTTTTTGTACATGTATTTAAATACAAATTTAACTATTTATATGTGTATTTTGTATATCTATTTTGTATGTATATTTTCATAGAAATTTACTCTATTTTATGAGTATTCGTATATATTTTGATACAAATTTACATTATTGATGTGTATTTTGCATATCTATTTCAATACAAATTTACTTTATTGTACGTGCATTTTGTATATTTATTTTAATACATATTTAACTATTTTATATGTATTTTTGTATATATATTTTTATGCAAATATGCGTTATTATATGGATATTTTGCATCTTTATTTTCATACAAATTTACATTATTTTATTGATATTCTCTTTATTTATTTTGATACGATTTAACATTATTCTATGTGTATTTTGTATATTTTTTTTATACATATTTACATTATTTAATATTCATTTTGTATATATATTTTATCCAAATTTACATTATTTTATGTGTATTTGTTTATATATTTTCATACAAATTTACATTATTTTATGTGTTTTTTGTACATATATTTTTCTACGTATTTAAATTATTTTATGTGTATTTTGTATATACATTTTCATAAAAAAATTACGTTATTTTATTGAGTGTATAAGTATATATTTTGATACAAATTGTATACAAATTCATGTTATTTAATGTGTATTTGTATATAAATTTTCATACAAATTTATATTATTTTATGTGTATTTTTTCATATATTTCATTACAATTTACCTTATTTTATGTTTATTTTGTATATTTATTTCATTCAATTTTAAATTATTTTGTGTATATTTGTATTTGTATTTAGGTTATTTTTTGTGTATTTTGTATATATATTTTCATCCAAAATTACATTATTTTATTGATATTTTCTTAATTTAATTCGATACGAATTTAGATTATTTCATAGGTATTTTGTATACATATTTTTATACTCATTTACATTATCTAAAGTGTGTTTTGTATATATATTTTTATGCAAATTTATTTTTTCATTTTTGTACATATATTTTTATAGAAATTTGCGTTATTTTATGTGCATTTTGTATATTTATATTTATACAAATACACATTCTTTTATTGGTATATTGTTTATTTACATTAAACGAATTTACATTATTTTATGTGTATTTTGTATACATTTTTTTATACGTATTTACTTAATATTATGTGTATTTTGTATATGTATTTTTTTAGAAATCTACGTTATTTTATGTGTATTCGTATATATATTTTGAAACAAATTTACATTATTTTATATGTATATTGCATATATATTTCAATACAAATTTACATTATTGTATGTGCATTTTGTATATTTATTTTAATACAAATTCAAATATTTTATGTGTATTTTGTAATATAAAAAATGCGTTATTTTATAGTTATTTTGCATCTTAGTTTTCATACAAATGTATATTATTTTATTAATATTTTATATTATACAATTTGTGTTTTGTATATATTTTTTTATACATATTTTCATTATTTAATGTGTATTTTTTATATATATTTTATACAAATTAACGTTATTTTAAGTGTATTTGTTTATATAATTTCATTCAAATTTACATTATTTTAAGTGTATTTTCTATATGTATTTCAATACAAATTTACCTAATTTTATGTGTATTTTGTATATTTATTTTCATACAAATTTAAATTATTTTTGTGTTTTTTTGTATATACATATAGAGTAAATTTCTATGAAAATATATATTCAAAATACATATAAAATTATGTAAATAAGTATAAAAATATATATATTAAATACACCTAAAAAAATGAAAATTCGTATCAAAATAAATAAACAAAATTCCGATAAAAGAACGTATATTTGTAGGAAAATAAATATACAAAATACACATAAAATTACGAAAATTTGAATAAAAATATCTACAAAAAACAAAAATATAAATTTCAATTTGTATGAAAAAAGATATACAAAATACACATATAATTAGTTAAATTTGTATTTAAATACATGTACAAAATACCCATAAAATAATGTAAATTTGTATGAAATGAAAACAAATTTACATAAAATAACGTACATTTGTATAAAATAGATATACAAAATATACATAGAATAATGTAAAATCGTATCAAAATAAATACACAGAATATCAATAAAATAATGTAATTTTGTATGAATATAAAGATGAAAATACCCATAAAATAAAGCATATTTTTTTTAAAAATACATATACAAAAATACACATAGAATAATTAAATTTGTATTAATATTAATATACAAAATGCACGTACAATAAGGTAGATTTGTATTGAAAAAATATACAAAATGCACATAAAAGTGTAAATTTGTTTAAAAATCTATATACGAATACACATAAAATAACGTAGATTTCTATAGAAATATATATACAAAATACACATGAAATGACGTAAATACGTATAAAAATATATATATATATATATATATATATATATATATATATATATATATATATATATATATATATATATATATATATATATATATATATATATATATATATATACAAAATACACATTAAATAATTTAAATTCTCGTCAAAATAAATAAACAAAATATCAATAAAAGAATGTGTATTTGTATGAAAATAGATATACAAAATACTCATAAAATAACCTAATTTTGTATAAAACTATATAAAAAATTCACAAAAATAATTTAAATTTGTATGAAAATAAATATACAAAATACACATAAAATTAGGTAAATTTGTATTGAAATACATATACAAAATACACATAAAATAATGGAAATTTGAATGAAAATATATAAACATAAACACTTAAAATAACGTAAATTTGTATCAAATATATATACAAAATACACATTAAATAATGTAAATATGTATAAAAAAATATATACAAAACACAAATAGAATAATGTAAAATCGTATCAAAAATAAATACACAGAATATTAATAAAATAATGTAAATTTGTAAGAAAATAAAGATGCAAAATAGCCATAAAATAACGCATTTTTTATAAAAATATATACAACAAAATACACATAAAATATTAAAATATAAAAATATAAAAAATCCACATACTATAAGGTAGATTTGTATTGAAATAGATATGCAAAATACATATAAAACAATGTAAATTTGTTTCAAAATATATATACGAATACACATAAGATAACGTAGATTTCTATAAAAATATATACAAAATACACATAAAATGAAGTAAATACGTATAAAAAAATGAATACAAAATACACATAAAAATCGTATCAAAATAAATAAACAAAATACCAGTAAAAGAATGTGTATTTGTATAAATATAAATATACAAAATACATATAATATATCGTAAATTTGTATAAAACTATATACAAAAATACACAGAAATAATTAAATTTGTATGAAAATATATATACAAAATACAGCTAGAATAAGCTAAATTTGAATTGAAATGTACATACAAAATATATAAAATAATGTAAATCTGTATCAAAATATTTATACAAATACATATAATAACGTAGATTTGTTTAAAAATATATAAACAAAATACACATTAAGTAATGTAAATACGTATAAAAAATATGTACAAAATACACATATAATCATGTAATTCGTATCAAAATAAATAAACAAAATAGCAATAAAATAATGTAAATTTGTATGAGAAAACATATACAAATAACGCAAATTTCTATAAAAATGTGTACAAAAATGCACATAAAATAAAGTAAATTTGCATAAAAATATATATACAAAACACACACTAAATAATGTAAATGCGTACATAAAATAACCTAAATTTGTATAAAACTATATAAAATATTAAAATAATTTAAATTTGTTTGAAAAGAAATATACAAAATACACATAAAATTAGGTAAATTTGTATTGAAATACATATATAAAATACACATCAAATAATGTAAATTTGAATGAAAATATATAAACAAATACACTTAAAATAACGTAACTATTTGGGTTTTGTATATATTTTTTTTATACATATTTACATTACTTAATGTGTATTTTGTATATATATTTTATACAAATTTACGTTATTTTAATTGTATTTGTTTATGTATTTTCATTCAAATTTACATTATTTTATGTGTATTTTGTAAATGATTTCAATACAAATTTACCTAATTTTATGTGTATTTTGTATACTTATTTTCAAACAAATTTAAATTATTTTTGTTTATTTTTGTATATAGTTTTATACAAATTTACGTTATTTTATGTGCATTTTGTATATCTATTTTCATACAAATACACATTCTTTTATTGATATTTTGTTTATTTATTTTGACACGAATTTACATTATTTAATATCTATTTTGTATATATATTTTTTTACGTATTTACAGCATCTCAAGTGTATTTTGTATATATATTTCTATAGAAATCTGCGTTATTTTATGTGTATTCGTATACATATTTTGAAACAAATTTACATTGTTTTATGTGTATTTTGCATATTTTTTTAATAAAAATCTACCATATTCTATGTGCATTTTGTATATTAATTTTACTACAAATTTAATTATTGAATGTGTATTTCTGTATATGTATTTTTATAAAAATATGCTTTATTTTATTGATATTTTGCATCTTTATTTTCATACAAATTTACATTATTTTATTGATATTTTGTGTATTTATTTTGATACGATTTTACATTATTTTCTATGTGTATTTTGTATATATATTTAATACAAATGTACGTTGTTTTATGTGTATTTGTTTTCCTTTCATACAAATTTTCATTATTTTATGTGTATTTTGTACATGTACAAATTTGTACAAATTTAACTAATTATATGTGTATTTTATATATCAATTTTCATAAAAATTGAAATTATTTTTGTTTTTTTTGTATATATTTTTATACAAATTTTTTTTACATATATTTTTATAGAAATTTATTTATTTTATGTGTATTTTGTATATGTTTTCTCATAAAAATTTACATTATTTTATTGGTATTTTGTTTATTTATTTTGATACGAATTACATGATTATATGTGTATTTTGTATATATTTTTTATACGTAATTACATTATTTAATGTGTATTTTGTTTATATATTTTTATATAAAATTTACGTAATTATATGTGTATTTGTAAAAAATATTTTGATACAGATTTACTTTATTTTATGTATTTTGTACATATATTTCAATTCAAATTAAGCTTACTTTGTGTGTATTTTGTATATCTATTTTCATACAAATTTCATTACTTTTGTGTATCTTTGTATATTGTTTTATATAAATTTACCTTATTTTATGTGCATTTTGTATATTTATATTTATACAAATATGCAAAATATATATAAAACAATGTAAATTTCTTTCAAAATATATATACGAATACCCATAAAATAACGTAGATTTCTATAAAAATATATATACAAAATACATATAAAATGAAGTAAATACGTATAAGAAAATGTATACAAAATACACATAAAATAATGTAAATTCGTATCAAAATAAATAAACAAAATGCCAATAAAAGAATGTGTACTTGTATAAATATAAATATAGAAAATACACATAAAATAGCGTAAAATTGTATAAAACTATATACAAAAATAAACAAAAATAATTAAATTTGTATGAAAATAGACACATAAAAAAGACACATAAAATAAGCTAAATTAGAATTGAAATAAATATAGAAAATACATAAAATAATGCAAATTTGTATCAAAATATATATTCAAATACACATATAATAACGTAAATTTGTATAAAAATATATAAACAAAATACACATTAAATAATGTAAATACGTATAACAGATATATATATATATATATATATATATATATATATATATATATATATATATATATATATATATATATATATATATATATATATATATATATATATATATATATATATATATATATATATATATATATATATATATATATATATGTGTGTGTGTGTGTGTATTTTGTATACATATTTTTAGACATATTTACATTATTTAATGTATATTTTGTACATATATTTCATGGAAATTTACGTTATCTTATGTGTATTTGTTTATATAGTTTCATACAAAATTATATTATTTAATGTATATTTTGTATATGTATTTCAATAAAAATTTGCCTAATTTCATGTGTATTTTGCATATCTATTTTCAAACAAATTAAAAAAAATTTGTGTATTTTTGTATATATTTTTATACAAATTTTTGTTATTTTATTTGTATTTTGTATATATATTTTCCTACAAATATACATTCTTTTAGAGGAAATTTTGTTTTTTTATTTTGATACGAATTTACATTATTTTATGTGTATTTTGTATATATATTTTTCTATGTATTTACATTATTTAATGTGTATTTTGTATATATATTTTCATAAACATTTTCGTTATTTTATTGTGTGTATTCGTATATATTCTGATACAAATTTACTTTATTTTATGTGTTTTTTGCATATCTATTTCAATAAAAATCTACCTAATTGTATGTGTATTTTGTATATTTATTTTAATACAAATTTAATTATTTTATGTGTATTTTTGTATATATTTTTTTTTAAATATGAGTTATTTTATGGGTATATTGCATCTTTAATTTTAAAAAAATTTACATTACGTACATATCTTTTATACGTATTTACATTATTTAATGTGTATTTTGTTTATATATTTTTATACAAATTTTCGTTATTATATGTGTATTTGAATATATATTTTGATACAAATTTACATTATTTTATGTATTTTCATTATTTATCTCAATTCAAATTTAGTTTATTTTATGTGTCTTTTGTATATCTATTTTCACACAAATTTATTTTTTTTGTTTATTTTTGTATATAGTTTTATACAATTTTACGTTATTTTATGTGTATTTTGTATATTTATATTTATACAAGTGCACATTCTTTTATTGGCATTTAGTTTATTTATTTTGATACGAATTTACATTATTTTATGTGTATACAAAATACACATAAAATAAATAAACAAAATACCAATAAAAGAATGTGTATTTGGATAAATATAAATATACAAAATACACATACAACATAAATATAAAATAATACACATAAAATAATGTAAATTTATATGAAAATATATATACAAATACACAAAAAATACCATGAATTTGTATAAAAATATATATTCAAAATAAATATAAAATAATGTAAAAGCGTATAAAAATATATATACAAAGTACATAAAAAATAATGTAAATTCGTATGAATATAAATCAACAAAACACCAATAAAATAATATATATTTGAATGAAAATAAATTTACAAAATACACATAACATAACTAAAATTTGTATTAAAATATATACAAAAATACATAGAAATAATTTGAGTTTGTATGAAAATAGATATACAAAATACATATAAAACTAGGTAAATTTCTTTTGAAATGTATATACAAAATAGCCATAAAATATTGTAAATTTGTGTCAAAATACATAAACAAATACACATAAAATAACGTAAATTTGTATGAAAAAAATATACAAAATACACATAGAATAATGTCAATTCGTATCAAAATGAATGAGCAGAATATCAATAAAATAATGTAAATTTGCATGAAAATAAAGATGCAAAATACCCAAAAAATAAAGCATATGTTTATAAAAATACAGATACAAAAATACACATCGAATAATTAAATTTGTATTAAAATTAATATACAAAATGCGTATATAATAATGTAAATTTGTATTGAAAAAATATGCAACATACACGTTTACTCATACAAATTTATATTATTTTATTGGTATTTTGTTTATTTATTTTGATACGAATTACATGATTATATGTGTATTTTGTACATATTTTTTTATACGTGTTTACATTATTTAATGTGTATTTTGTTTATATATTTTCATACAAATTTACGTTAATATATTTGTATTTGTATAAATATTTTTATACAAATTTACTTTATTTCATGTATTTTGTATATATATTTCAATTCAAATTTAGCTTATTTTGTGTGTATTTTGTATATATTTTCATACAAATTTAATTACTTCTGTGTATTTTTGTATATAGTTTTATATAAATTTACGTTATTTTATGTGTATTTTGTATATTTATATTTATACAAATACACATTCTTTTATTGGTATTTTGTTTATTAATTTTGAAACGAATTTACATTATTTTATGTGTATTTTGTATACATTTTTTTATACGTATTTACTTCATTTTATGTGTATTTTGTATATATATTTTTATAGAAATCTACGTTATTTTATGTGTATTCGTATATATATTTTGAAAGAAATTTACATTGTTTTATATGTATTTTGCATATCTATTTCAATACAAATTTACCTTATTGTATGTTCATTTTGTATATCTATTGTAATACAAATTTAAATTTTTTGATGTGTATTTTGGTATGTATATTTTCATAAAAA
This sequence comes from Eriocheir sinensis, assembly GCF_024679095.1. Lineage (NCBI taxonomy): Eukaryota > Metazoa > Arthropoda > Malacostraca > Decapoda > Varunidae > Eriocheir > Eriocheir sinensis. The sequence continues at coordinate 9,414,746 of NC_066558.1, read as the reverse complement.
AATGCGTTGTTTTATGGGTATTTTGCATCTTTATTTTCATACAAATTTACATTATTTTTTTAATATTCTGTGTATTTATTTTGATACTATTTTACATTATTCTATTTGTCTTTTGTATATATTTTTTCATACATATTTACATTATTTAATGTGTATTTTATATATATATTTCATACAAATTTACGTTTTTTTAAGTTTATTTGTTTATATATTTTCATTCAAATTTACATTATTTTATGTGTATTTTGTATATGTATTTCAATACAAATTTACCTAATTTTATGTGTATTTTGTATATTAATTTTCATACAAATTTAAATTATTTTTTGTGAATTTTTGTATAGAGTTTTATACAAATTTACAATATTTAATGTGTATTTTGTATATCTATTTTCATACAAATACACATTCTTTTATTGATATTTTGTTTATTTATTTTGACATGAATTTACATTATTTAATGTGTATTGTGTATATATATTTTTATACGTATTTACGTCATTTCATCTATTTTTTGTATATATATATTTCTATAGAAATCTACGTTATTTTATGTGTATTCGTATATATATTTTGAAACAAATATACATTGTTTTATGTGTATTTTGCATATTCTTTCAATACAAATTTAACTTATTGTATGTATATATATATATATATACATACATATATATATATATATATATATATATATATATATATATATATATATATATATATATATATATATATATATATATATATATATATATATATATATATATATATATAGAGATATATATATATATATATATATATATATATAGATATATATTCCTTCAAATATACATTTTTTTATTGGAATTTTGTTTATTTATTTTGATACGAATTTACATTATTTTATGTGTATTTTGTATATGTATATTTCTACGTATTTACATTATTTTATGTGTATTTTGTATACATTTTCATAAAATTTACGTTATTTTATTGTGTGTATTTGTATCTATTTTGATACAAATTTACATTATTTTATGTGTATTTTGCATTACTATTTCAATACAAATTTACCTTATAGTATGTGTATTTTGTATATTTATTTTAAAACAAATTTAATTATTTTATGTGTATTTTTGTATATATTTTTTTTAAATATGAGTTATTTTATGTGTATTTTGTATATCTATTTTCATACAAATTTAATTACTTTTGTGTATTTTTGTATATACTTTTATATCAATTTACGTTATTTTATGTGTATTTTGTGTATTTATATTTATACAAATACACTTTCTTTTATTAGTATTTTCTTTATTTATTTCGATACGGGTTTACATTATTTTATGTGTATTTTGTACACATTTTTTTTATACGTATTTACTTCATTTTATGTGTATTTTGTTTATATATCTTTATAGAAATCTGCGTTATTTTATGTGTTTTCGTATATATATTTTGAAACAAATTTACATTGTTTTATATGTATTTTGCAAATCTATTTCAATACAAATTTACCTTATTGTGTGTGCATTTCGTATATTTATTTTAATACAAATTCAAATATTTTATGTGTGGTTTGGTATATATATTTTTTAAAAAAATGCGTTATTTTATGGGTATTTTGCATCTTTATTTTCATGCAAATTTATATTATTTTATTAATATTCTGTGTATTTATTTTGATACGATTTTACATTATTCTATTAGTGTTTTGTATATATTTTTTTATACATATTTATATTATTTAATGTGTATTTTATATATATATTTCATACAATTTTACGTTATTTTAAGTGTATTTGTTTTATATTTTCTTTCAAACTTACATTATTTTATGTGTATTTTGTATATGTATTTCAATACAAATTTGCCTAATTTTATGTGTATTCTGCATATCTATTTTCAAACAAATTTAAATAATTTTTGTGTGTTTTTGTATATATTTTTATCCAAATTTTAGTTATTTTATTTGTATTTTCTATATATATTTCCCTACAAATATACATTCTTTTATTGGAATTTTATCTATTTATTCTGATACGAATTTACTTTATTTTATGTGTATTTTGTATATATATTTTTCTACGTATTTACATTATTTTATGTGTATTTTGTATATATATTTTCATAAAAATTTACTTTATTTTATTGTGTGTATTCGTATATAATTTTATACAAATTTTATACAAATTCATGTTATTTTATGTGTATTTGTATATATATTTTCAGACAAATCTACATTATTTTATGTGCATTTTTACATATATTTCATTACAAATTTACCTTATTTTATGTTTATTTTGAATATTTATTTCCTTCAATTTTAAATTATTTTATGTGTATATATGTATTTGTATTTAGGTTATTTTATGTGTATTTTCTATATATATTTTCATCAAAAATTACATTATTTTATTGGTATTTTGTTAGTTTAACTCGATACGAATTTAGATTATTTCATAGGTATTTTGTATACATATTTTTATACGCATTTACATTATTTAATGTGTGTTTTGTATATTTATTTTTATGCAAATTTGCTTTATTTTATGTGTATTTGTATAAATATAAATATACATAATACACATAAAATAAGGTAAATTTATGTAAAACAATATATAAAGATACATAAAAGTAATTAAATTTGTATGAAAATAGATATAAAAAATACACACAAAATAAGATTAATTTGAATTGAGATATATGTACAAAATACATAAAATAAAGTAAATTTGTATCAAAATATTTTTACAAATACACATATAATTACGTAAATTTTATATAAAAATATATTAAGAAAATACACATTAAATAATGTAATTACGTATAAAAAAATATATACAAAATACACATATAATCATGTAATTCGTATCAAAATAAATAAACAAAATACCAATAAAATAATGTAAATTTTTATGAGAAAACATATACAAAATACACATAAAATAAATAAATTTCTATAAAAATATATGTACAAAAATGGACATAAAATAAATTTGCATTAAAAAATATATAAAAAACACACATTACATAATGTAAATGAGTATAAACATATGTAAACAAAATACCTATGAAAAAATCTAAATTCGTATCGAGTTAAATAAAGAAAATACCAATAAAATAATGTAATTTTTGATGAAAATATATATAGAAAATACACATAAAATTACGTAAATACAAATACAAATATACACATAAAATAATTTAAAATTGAATGAAATAAATATACAAAATAATCATAAAATAAGGTAAATTTGTAATGAAAAATATGTAAAAATACCCGTAAAATAATATAAATTTGTATGAAAATATATATACAAATACACATAAAATAACATGAATTTGTACAAAATTTTTATCAAAATAAATAGGAATACACACAATAAAATAATGTAAATTTTTATTAAAATATATATACAAAATACACATAAAATAATGTAAATACGTAGAAAAATATCTATACAAAATACACATAAAATAATGTAAACTCGTATCAAAATAAATAAACAAAATTATAATAAAAGATTGTATATTTGTAGGAAAATATATATATACAAAATACAAATAAAATAACTAAAATTTGTATAAAAATAAATACAAATATACACAAAAATAATTTAAATTTGTTTGAAAATAGATATGCAAAATACACATAAAGTTAGGCAAATTTGTATTGAAATACATATACAAAATACACATAAAATAATGTAAATTTGTATGAAAATATATAAACAAATACACATAAAATACCGTAAATTTGGATAAAATATATATACAAAATATACATTAAATAATGTAAATATGTATAAAAATAGTTATACAAAATACACATAGAATAATGTTAAATCGTATCAAAATAAATAAACAGAATATCAATAAAATAATTTAAATTTGTATGAAAATAAAGATGCAAAATATATATACAAAAATACACATGAAATAATTAAATTTGTATTGAAATAAATATTCAAAATGCATATACAATAAAGTAAATTTGTATTGAAATACATATGCAAAATACACATGAATAATGTAAATTTGTATCAAAATATATATACGAATACACATAAAATAGAGTAAATTTCTATGAAAATATACATACAAAATACATATAAAATGATGTAAATAGTATAAAAATATATATACCAAATACACCTAAAATAATGTAAATTCGTATCAAAATAAACAAACAAAATTCCGTTAAAGAACGTATATTTGTAGGAAAATAAATATACAAAATACACATAAAATAACGAAAATTTGTATAAAAATATATACAAAAAAAAAATCAATTTTTATGAAAATTGATATACAAAACACACATATAATTAGTTAAATATGTACAAATTTGTACATGTACAAAATACACATAAAATAATAAAAATTTGTATGAAATGAAAACAAATACACATAAAATAACGTACATTTGTATTAAATATATATACAAAATACACATAGAAAATAATGTAAAATCGTATCAAAATAAATACACAAAAATCTTTATTTTCATACAAATTTACATTATTTTATTGATATTCTGCTCATTCATTTTGATACGAATTGACATTATTCTATGTGTATTTTGTATATATTTTTCATACAAATTTACGTTATTTTATGTGTATTTGTTTATATATTTTGACACAAATTTACAATATTTTATGGCTATTTTGTATATACATTTCAAAAGAAATTTACCTAGTTTTATGTGTATTTTGTATATCTGTTTTCATACAAACTCAAATTATTTCTATGTATTTTTGTATATATTTTAATACAAATTTTAGTTATGTGTATTTTGTAAATTTATTTTCATTCAAATATATATTATTTTATTGGTGTTTTGTTGATTTATATTGATACGAATTTACATTATTTTATATGTACTTTGTATATATATTTTTATACGCTTTTACATTATTTAATATTTATTTTGAATATATTTTTATACAAATTCATGGTATTTTATGTGTATTTGTATATATATTTTCATATAAATTTACATTATTTTATGTGTATTTTGTACATATATTTTATTACAAATCTACCTTATCTTATGTTTATTTTGTATATGTATTTTGTATATTTATATTTATCCAAATACACATTCTTTTATTGGTATTTTGTTTATTTATTTTAAATCGAATTTACATTATTTTATGTGTATTTTGAATACATTTTTTTATACGTATTTACTTAATTTTATGTGTATTTTGTATATATATTTTTATAGAAATCTACGTTTTTTATTTGTATTCGTATATATATTTTGAAACAAATTTACATTGTTTTATATGTATTTTTGCATATCTCTTTCAATACAAATTTACCTTATTGTATGTGCATTTTGTATATTTATTTCAATACAAATTTAAATATTTTATGTGTATTTTCGTATATATATTTTTATAAGAAATGCGCTATATTATGGGAATTTTGCATCTTTATTTTCATACAAATTTACATTATTTTATTAATATTCGGTGTATTTATTTTGATACGATTTTACATTATTCTATTTGTTTTTTGTATATACTTTTTTATACATATTTACATTATTTAATGTGTATCTTGCATATATATTTTATACAAATTTATTATCTATTATCTATTTTCATACAAATACACATTCTTTTCATGATATTTTGTTTATTTATTTTGACACGAATTTACATTATTTGATATGTATTTTGTATATATATTTTATACGTATTTACATAATTTCATATGTATTTTGTATATATATTTCTATAGAAATCTACTTTATTTTATGTGTATTCGTATATATATTTTGAAACAAATTTACATTGTTTTATATGTATTTTTGAATATCTCTTTTAATACAAATTTACCTTACTGTATATGCATTTTGTATATTTATTTCAATACAAATTTAAATATTTTATGTGTATTTTGGTATATATATTTTTATAAAAAATGCGATAATTTTTGGGAATTTTGCATCTTTATTTTCATACAAATTTACATTATTTTATTGATATTCTGTGTATTTATTTTGATACGATTTTACATTTTTCTATTTGTTTTTTGTATATATTTTTTTATACACATTTACATTATTTAATGTGTATCTTGCATATATATTTTATACAAATTTACGTTATTTTAAGTGTATTTGTTTATATGTTTTCATTCAAATTTACATTTATTTTAATTCGAAATTACATTATTTTATGTGTATTCTGTATATTTTTGTATATATTTTAATACAAATTTTAGTTATGTTATGTGTATTTTGTAAATTTATTTTCATTGAAGTATATATTATTTTATTGGTGTTTTCTTGATTTATATTGATACGAATTTACATTATTTTATATATACTTTGTATATATATTTTTATACGCTTTTACATTATTTAATATTTATTTTGAATATATATTTTTATACAAATTCATGGTATTTTATGTGTATTTGTATATAAATTTTTATATAAATTTACATAAATTTACATTATTTTATGTGTATTTGTACATATATTTTTTTACAAATCTACCTTATTTTATGTTTATTTTGTATGTGTATTTTGTATATTTATATTTATCCAAATACACATTCTTTTATTGGTATTTTGTTTATTTATTTTAATTCGAATTTACATTATTTTATGTGTATTTTGTATACATTTTTTTATACGTATTTACTTAATTTTATGTGTATTTTGTATATATATTTTTATAGAAATCTACGTTTTTTTATTTGTATTCGTATATATATTTTGAAACAAATTTACATTGTTTTATATGTATTTTTGCATATCTCTCTCAATACAAATTTACCTTATTGTATGTGCATTTTGTATATTTATTTCAATGCAAATTTAAATATTTTATGTGTATTTTGGTATATATATTTTTATAAGATTACGAAAATTTGAATAAAAATATATACAAAAAAACAAAAAAATAATTTTCACTTTGTATGAAAATAGATATACAAAATACACATATAATTAGTTAAATTTGTATTTAAATACATGTACAAAATACACATAAAATAATGTAAATTTGTATGAAATGAAAACAAATTCACATAAAAATCAAGTCAAAATAAATAAACAAAATATCAATAAAAGAATGTGTATTTGTATGAAAATAGATATAAAAAATACACATAAAATAACCAAAATTTGTATCAAACTATATACAAAAATACACAAAAATATTTAAAATTTGTATGAAAATAAATATACAAAATACACATAAAATTAGGTAAATTTGTATCGAAATAGATACACAAAATACACATGAAATAATGTAAATTTGAATGAAAATACATAAACAAATACACTTAAAATAACGTAAATTTGTATAAAAAAAATATGTACAAAACACAAATAGAATAATGTAAAATCATATCAAAATAAATACACAGAATATTAATAAAATAATGTAAATTTGTATGAAAATAAAGAAGCAAAATACCCATAAAATAACGCATTTTTTTTATTTATAAAAATATATACCAAAATACATAAAAAATTAAATTTGTATTAAAATAAATATACAAAAACACATACAATAAGGTAAATTTGTATTGAAATAGATATGCAAAATACATATAAAACAATGTAAATTTGTTTCAAAATATATATACGAATACACATAAAATAACGTAGATTTCTATAAAAATATATATACAAAATACACATAAAATGAAATAAATACGTATAAAAAAATGTATACAAAATACACATAAAATAATGTAAATTCGTATCAAAATAAATAAACAAAATACCAATAAAAGAATGTGTATTTGTATAAATATAAATATACAAAATACACATAAAATAACGTAAATTTATATAAAACTATATACAAAAATACACAGAAGTAATTAAATTTGTATGAAAATATATACAAAATACACACAAAATAAGCTAAATTTGAATTGAAATATATATACAAAATACATGAAATAAAGTAAATTTGTATCAAAATATTTATACAAATACAAATATAATAACTTAAATTTGTATGAAAATATATAAACAAAATACACATTAAATAATGTAAATACGTATAAAAAAATATGTACAAAATACACATATAATCATGTAATTCGTATCAAAATAAATAAACAAAATACCAATAAAATAATATAAATTTGTATAAGTAAACGTGTATGTTGCATATTTTTTCAATACAAATTTACATTATTATATACGCATTTTGTACATTAATTTTAATACAAATTTAATTATTCGATGTGTATTTTTGTATCTGTATTTTTATAAACATATGCTTTATTTTTTGGGTATTTTGCATCTCTATTTTCATACAAATTTACTTTATTTTATTGATGTTCTGCTCATTCATTTTGATACGAATTGACATTATTCTATGTGTATTTTGTATATATTTTTCGTACAAATTTACGTTATTTTATGTGTATTTGTTTATATATTTTGACACAAATTTACAATATTTTATGGCTATTTTGTATATACATTTCAAAAGAAATTTACCTAGTTTTATGTGTATTTTGTATATCTATTTTCATACAAACTCAAATTATTTCTATGTATTTTTGTATATATTTTAATACAAATTTTAGTTATGTTATGTGTATTTTGTAAATTTATTTTCATTCAAATATATATTATTTTATTGGTGTTTTGTTGATTTATATTGATACGAATTTACATTATTTTATATGTACTTTGTATATATATATTTTTATACGCTTTTATACGCTTTTATAAATATAAATATACAAAATACACAAAAATATCGTAAATTTGTATAAAACTATATACAAAAATACACAGAAGTAATTAAATTTGTATGAAAATATATATACAAAATACAGCTAAAATAAGTTAAATTTGAATTGAAATGTACATACAAAATACATAAAATAATGTAAATCTGTATCAAAATATTTATACAAATACATATAATAACGTAGATTTGTTTAAAAATATATAAACAAAATACACATTAAGTAATGTAAATACGTATAAAAAAATATACAAAATACACAAATAATCATGTAATTCGTATCAAAATAAATAGACAAAATACCAATAAAATAATGTAAATTTCTATGAGAAAACATACAAAATACACATAAATAACGCAAATATCAATAAAAATATATATAATATAATATATTTTTATACATATTTAAAATATTTAATGTATATTTTGTATATATATTTTATCCAAATTTACGTTATTTTATATGTATTTGTTTATATATTTTCATACAAATTTACATTATTTTATGTGAGTTTTGTATATGTATTTCAATACAAATTTGCCTAACTTTATGTGTAGTTTGCATATCTATTTTCAAAAAATTTTAAATTATTTTTGTGTATTTTTGTATATATTTTTATACAAATTTTAGTTATTTTATTTGTTTTTTGTATATATATTTTCCTACAAATATACATTCTTTTATTGGAATTTTGTGTATTTAATTTTTTACGAGTTTACATTATTTTATGTGTATTTTGTATATATATTTTTCTACGTACTTAAATTATTTTATGTGTATTTTATATATACATTTTCATAAAAATTTACGTTATTTTATTGTGTGTATTCGTATATATTTTGAAACAAATTTTATACAAATTCATGTTATTTTATGTGTATTTGTATATATATTTTCATACAAATTTATATTATTTTATGTGTATTCTTACATATATTTTATTACAAATTTACCTTATTTTATGTTTATTTTGTATATTCATTTCATTCAATTTTAAATTATTTAATGTGTATTTTTGTATTTGTATTTAGGTTATTTTTGTGTGTTTTCTATATATATTTTCATCCAAAATTTGCATATAGTTTTATATAAATTTACGTTATTTTATTTGTATTTTTTATATTTATATTTATACAATACACATTCTTTTATTAGTATTTTGTTTATTTATTTTGATACGAGTTTACATTATTTTATGTGTATTTTGTATACATTTTTTTATACGTATTTACTTCATTTTATGTGTATTTTGTATATATATTTTTATAGAAATCTACGTTATTTTATGTGTATTCGTATATATATTTTGAAACAAATTTACATTGTTTTATATGTATTTTGCATATCTATTTCAATACAAATTTACCTTATTGTATGTGTTTTTTATATATTTATTTTAATACAATTTTTTTTTTATGTGTATTTTGGTATATATGGTAAGGTAAATTTGTATTGAAAGAGATATTCAAAAATACATATAAAACAATGTAAATTTGATTCAAAATATATATACGAATACACATAAAATAACGTAGATTTCTATAAAAATATATACAAAATACACATAAAATGAAGTAAATACGTATAAAAAAATGAATACAAAATAGACATAAAAATCGTATCAAAATAAATAAACAAAATACTAGTAAAAGAATGTGTATTTGTATAATTATAAATATACAAAATACACAAAAAATATCGTAAATTTGTATAAAACTATATACAAAAATACACAGAAGTAATTAAATTTGTATGAAAATATATATACAAAATACAGCTAAAATAAGCTAAATTTCAATTGAAATGTACATACAAAATACATAAAATAATGTAAATCTGTATCAAAATATTTATACAAATACATATTATAACGTAGATTTGTTTAAAAATATATAAACAAAATACACATTAAGTAATGTAAATACGTATAAAAAATATGTACAAAATACACATATAATCATGTAATTCGTATCAAAATAAATAAACAAAATAGCAATAAAATAATGTAAATTTGTATGAGAAAACATATACAAATAACGCAAATTTCTATAAAACTATATGTACAAAAATGCACATAAAATAAAGTAAATTTGCATAAAAATATATATACAAAACACACACTAAATAATGTAAATCCGTACATAAAATAACCTAAATTTGTATAAAACTATATACAAAAATACACAAAAATAATTTAAATTTGTTTGAAAAGAAATATACAAAATACACATAAAATTAGGTAAATTTGTATTGAAATACATATACAAAATACACATCAAATAATGTAAATTTGAATGAAAATATATAAACAAATACACTTAAAATAAAGTAAATTTGTATAAAATATATATGCAAGATACACATTAAATAATGTAAATGTGTATAAAAAAATACATACAAAAAACAAATAGAATAATGTAAAATCGTATCAAAATAAATACACAGAATATCAATAAAATAAAGTAAATTTGTTTGAAAATAAAGATGCAAAATTCCCAAAAATTATCGCATTTTTTATAAAAATATATTTACGAAAATACACATAAAATATTTAAATTTGTATTGAAATAAATATACAAAAAAATATACAGTAAGGTAAATTTGTATTGAAAGAGATATTCAAAAATACATATAAAACAATGTAAATTTGTTTCAAAATATATATACGAATACACATTAAATAAAGTAGATTTCTATAGAAATATATATACAAAATACATATGAAATTATGTAAATACGTATAAAAATATATATACAAAATACATATCAAATAATGTAGATTCGTGTCAAAATAAATAAACAAAATATCATGAAAAGAATGTGTATTTGTATGAAAATAGATAATAGATAATAAATTTGTATAAAATATATATGCAAGATACTCATTAAATAATGTAAATATGTATAAAAAAGTATATACAAAAAACAAATAAAATAATGTAACATCGTATCAAAATAAATACACCGAATATTAATAAAATAATGTAAATTTGTATGAAAATAAAGATGCAAAATTCCCATAATATAGCACATTTCTTATAAAAATATATATACCAAAATACACATAAAATATTTAAATTTGCATTGAAATAAATATACAAAATGCACATACAATAAGGTAAATTTGTATTGAAAGAGATATGCAAAAATACATATAAAACAATGTAAATTTGTTTCAAAATATATATACGAATACAAATAAAAAAACGTAGATTTCTATAAAAATATATATACAAAATACACATAAAATTAAGTAAATACGTATAAAAAAATGTATACAAAATACACATAAAATAAAGTAAATTCGAATTAAAATAAATAAACAAAATACCAATAAAAGAATGTGTATTTGGATAAATATAAATATACAAAATACACATACAAAATAAACATAAAATAAGGTAGATTTGTAATAAAATATATGTACAAAATACACATAAAATAATGTAAATTTATATGAAAATATATATACAAATACACATAAAATACCATGAATTTGTATGAAAATATATATTCAAAATAAATATTAAATAATGTAAAAGCGTATAAAAATATATATATACAAAGTACATATAAAATAATGTAAATTCGTATCAATATAAATCAACAAAACACCAATAAAATAATATATATTTGAATGAAAATAAATTTACAAAATACACATAACATAACTAATAAAATTTGTATAAAATATATACAAAATACATATAAATAATTTGAGTTTGTATGAAAATAGATATACAAAATACACTAGGTAAATTTCTTTTGAAATGTATATACAAAATAGCATAAAATATTGTAAATTTGTGTCAAAATATATAAACAAATACATAAAATAACGTAAATTTGTACGAAAAATATATACAAAATACACATAGAATAATGTCAATTCGTAAAAAAAATGAATGGCAGAACATCAATAAATAAAAAATATTTGTATGTAGAAAATGGATGCAAAATACCCAAAAATAAAGCATATGTTTATAAAATACAGATACAAAAATACACATCGAATAATTAAATTTGTATTAAATTAATGTACAAAATGCGTATATAATAATGTAAATTTGTATTGAAAAAAATATATACATACGTTTACTTATACAAATTTATATTATTTTATTGGTATTTTGTTTATTTATTTTGATACGAATTACATGATTATATGTGTATTTTGTACATATTTTTATACGTATTTACATTATTTAATGTGTATTTTGTTTATATATTTTCATACAAATTTACGTTATTATATGTGAATTTTTATAAATATTTTGATACAAATTTATTTATTTTCATGTATTTTGTCTATATTTCAATTCAAATTTAGCTTATTTTGTGTGTATTTTGTATATATTTTCATACAAATTTAATTACTTGTGTATTTTTGTATATAGTTTTATATAAATTTACGTTATTTTATGTGTATTTTGTATATTTATATTTATACAAATACACATTCTTTTATTGGTATTTTGTTTATTTATTTTGATACGAATTTACATTATTTTATGTGTATTTTGTATACATTTTTTTATACGTATTTACTTCATTTTATGTGTATTTTGTATATATATTTTTATAGAAATCTACGTTATTTTATGTGTATTCGTATATATATTTTGAAACAAATTTACATTGTTTTATATGTATTTTGCATATCTATTTCAATACAAATTTACCTTATTGTATGTGTTTTTTGTATATTTATTTTAATACAAATTTAATTTTTTGATGTGTATTTTGGTATATATTTTTATAAATAAAAAAAATGCGTTATTTTATGGGTATTTTGCTTCTTTATTTTCATACAAATTTACATTATTTTATTAATATTCTGTGTATTTATTTTGATACGATTTTACATTATTCTATGTGTGTTTTGTACATATTTTTTTTTTAACAAATTTACGTTATTTTAAGTGTATTTGTTTATGTATTTTCATTCAAATTTACATTATTTTATATGTATTTTGTGTATGTATTTCAATACAAATTTACCTAATTTTATGTGTATTTTGTATATTTATTTCCATACAAATTTAAAATATTTTTGTGTATTTTTGTATATAGTCTGATACAAATTTAGGTTATTTTATGTGTATTTTGTATCTATTTTCATACAAATACACATTCTTTTATTGATATTTTGTTTATTTATTTTGACACGAATTTACATTATTTAATGTGTATTTTGTATATATATTTTTATACGTATTTACATCATTTCAAGTGTATTTTGTATAGTTTTAAACAAATTTATATTATTTAATGTGTATTTTGTATATATATATTTATACAAATACACATTCTTTTATTGGTATTTTGTTTATTTATTTTGATACTAGTTTACATTATTTTATGTGTATTTTGTATACATTTTTTATACGTATTTACTTAATTTTATGTGTATTTTGTATATATATATTGTTATAGAAATCTACCTTATTTCATGTGTATTCGTATATATATTTTGAAACAAATTTACATTCTTTATATGTATTTTGCATATCTATTTTTGTGTATTCTGTATTTATTTTTGTTATACATAGAATAATGTAAAATCAATAAAATAATTTAAATTTGTATGAAAATAAAGATGCAAAATACCCATAAAATAAAGCATATTTTTTTTAAAAATACATATACAAAAATACACATAGAATAATTAAATTTGTATTAAAATTAATATACAAAATGCACATACAATAAGGTAAGTTTGTATTGAAAAAAAAACGCAAAATACACATAAAACAGTGTAAATTTGTTTCAAAATATATATACGAATACACATAAAATAACGTTGATTTCTATAGGAATATATATACAAAATACACATGAAATGATGTAAATACGTATAAAAATATATATACAAAATACACATTAAATACTGTAAATTCGCGTCAAAATAAATAAACAAAATATCAATAAAAGAATGTGTATTTGTATGAAAATAGATATACAAAATACACATAAAATAACCTAAATTTATATCAAACTATATACAAAAATACACAAAAATATTTTAAATTTGTATGAAAATAAATATACAAAATACACATAAAATTAGGTAAATTTGTATTGAAATACATATACAAAATACACATAAAATAATGTAAATTTGAATGAAAAGACAAACAAATATACTTAAAATAACGTAAATTTGTACAAAAAAATATATACAAAACAAATAGAATAATGTAAAATCGTATCAAAATAAATACACAGAATATTAATAAAATAATGTAAATTTGTATGAAAATAAAGAGGCAAAATACCCGTAAAATAACGCTTTTTTTTTTATTTATAAAAATATATATACCAAAATACACATAAAAAAATTAAATTTGAATTAAAATAAATATATAAAAAACACATACAATAAGGTAAATTTGTATTGAAATAGACGTGCAAAATACATATAAAACAATGTAAATTTGTTTCAAAATATATATACGAATACACATAAAATAACGTAGATTTCTATAAAAATATATATACAAAATACATATCAAATGAAGTAAATACGTATAAAAAAAATGTATACAAAATATACACAAAATAATGTAAATTCGTATCAAAATAAATATACAAAATACCAATAAAAGAATGTGTATTTGTATAAAAATTAAATACACATAAAATAGCGTAAATTTATATAACCCTATATACAAAAATACACAGAAGTATTTTAATTTGTATGAAAATAGATATACAAAATAAGGAAAATTCGTTTCAAATTCAATAAACAAAATTCAGTTAAAAGAACGTATATTTGTAGAAAATATAAATATACAAAATACTCATAAAATAACGAAAATTTGTATGAAAATATATAAAAAAATAAACAAAAATAATTTCAATTTGTATGAAAATATATATACAAAATACACATGTATTTTGTATATCTATTTTCACAAATTTAATTACTTTTGTATTTTGCATATAGTTTTATATAAATTTACGTTATTTTATTTGTATTTTGTATATTTATATTTATACAATACACATTCTTTTATTAGTATTTTGTTTATTTATTTTGATACGAGTTTACATTATTTTATGTGTATTTTGTATACCTTTTTTTATACGTATTTACTTCATTTGATGTGTATTTTGTATATTTATTTTCATAGAAATCTACGTTATTTTATGAGTATTCGTATATATATTTTGAAAAAAATTTACATGGTTTTATATGTATTTTGCATATCTATTTCAATACAAATTTACTTTATTGTATGTGTTTTTTATATATTTATTTTAATTCAAACTACATTTTTTTATGTGTATTTTGGTATATATATTTTTATAAATAAAAAAAAATGCGTTAATTTATGGGTATTCTGTCTCTTTATTTTCATTGTGCATTTTGTATATTTATTTTAATACAAATTCAAATATTTTATGTGTCTTGGTATAAATTTTTTTTTATAAAATGCGTTATTTTATGGGTATTTTGCATCTTAATTTTCATACAAATTTACATTATTTTATTAATATTCTGTGTATTTATTTTGATACGATTTTATATTATTCTATTTGTGTTTTGTATATATTTTTTTTATACATATTTACATTATTTAATGTGTATTTTTTATATATATTTTATACAAATTTGCGTTATTTTAAGTGTATTTGTTTATATATTTTCATTCAAATTTACATTATTTTATGTGTATTTTGTAAATACATATCAATACAAATTTAACTAATTCTATGTGTATTTTGTATATTTATTTTCATACAAATTAAAATTATTTTTGTGTATTTTTGTATATAGTTTTATACAAATTTAGGTGATTTTATGTGTATATTTTATATCTATTTTCATACAAATACACATTCTTTTATTGATATTTTGTTTATTTATTTTGACGCGAATTTACATTATTTAATGTGTATTTTATATATATATTTTTATACGTGTTTACATCATTTGATGTGTATTTTGTATATATATTTCTATAGAAATCTACGTTGATTTATGAGTATTCGTATATAGATTTTGAAATAAATTTACACTGTTTTATGTGTATTTTGCTTATTTTTTCAATACAAATTTACCTTATTGTATATGCATTTTGTATATTAATTTTAATACAAATTTAATTATGCTATGTGTATTTTTGTATATGTATTTTTATAAAAAATATGCTTTATTTTAGGGGTATTTTGCATTTTTATTTTCATACAAATTTACATTATTTTATTTATATTCTGTTTATTTTTTTTTTGAACAATTTTACATTATTCTATGTGTATTTTGTATATCTATTTTTTATACGTATTTACTTAATTTTATGTGTATTTTGTATATATATTTTTATAGAAATCTACGTTATTTTATGTGTATTCGTATATATATATATTTTGAAACAAATTTACATTGCTTTATATGTATTTTTGCATATCTCTTTCGATACAAGTTTACCTTATTGTATGTGCATTTTGTATATTTATTTCAATACAAATTTAAATATTTTATGTGTATTTTGGTATATATATTTTTATAAGAAATGCGCTATTTGATGGGAATTTTGCATCTTTATTTTCATACAAATTTACATTATTTTATTAATATTCGGTGTATTTATTTTGATACGATTTCACATTATTCTATTTGTTTTTTGTATATATTTTTTTTATACATATTTACATTATTTAATGTGTATCTTGCATATATATTTCATACAAATTTATTATCTATTATTTATTTTCATACAAATACACATTCTTTTCATGATATTTTGTTTCTTTATTTTGACACGAATTTACATTATTTGATATGTATTTTGTATATATATTTTTATACGTATTCACATAATTTCATATGTATTTTGTATATATATTTCTAAAGAAATCTACTTTATTTTATGTGCATTTACATTGTTTTATATGTATTTTTGAATATCTCTTTCAATACAAATTTACCTTACTGTATATGCATTTTGTATATTTATTTCAATACAAATTTAAATATTTTATGTGTATTTTGGTATATATATTTTTATAAAAAATGCGATAATTTCTGGTAATTTTGCATCTTTATTTTCATACAAATTTCCATTATTTTATTGATATTCTGTGTATTTATTTTGATACGATTTTACATTATTCTATTTGTTTTTTGTATATATATTTTTTTATACACATTTACATTATTTAATGTGTATCTTGCATATATATTTTATACAAATTTACGTTATTTTAAGTGTATTTGTTTATATATTTTCATTCAAATTTACATTATTTGATGAGTATTTTGTATATGTATTTCAATACAAATTTACCTAATTTTATGTGTATTTTGTATATTTCTTTTCAAACAAATTTAAATTATTTTTCTGTATTTTTGTATATAGTTTTATACAAATTTAGGTTATTTTATGTACGCATTTAAATTATTTAGTGTGTGTTTTGTATATATATTTTTATGCAGATTTACTTTATTTTATGTGCATTTTTGTACATATATTTTTATAGAAATTTGCGTTATTTGTATGTTTTCTCATACAAATTTACATTATTTTATTGCTATTTTGTTTATTTATTTTGATACGAATTACATGATTATATGTGTATTTTGTACATATTTTTTATACGTATTTACATTACTTAATGTGTATTTTGTTTATATATTTTTTAAACAAATCTACGTTATTATATGTATTTGTATAAATATTTTGATACAGATTTACATTATTTTATGTATTTTGTATGTACATTTCAATTCAAATTTAGCTTATTTTAGCTGTATTTTGTATATATATTTTCATACAAATTTAATTACTTTTGTGTATTTTTGTATATAGTTTTATACAAATTTACGATATTTTATGTGTATTTTGTATATTTATATTGATACAAATACACATTCTTTTACTGGTATTTAGTTTACTTATTTTGATACGATTTTTGTGTATTTTGTATTCATTTTTTTATACGTATTTACTTCATTTTATGTGTATTTTGTATATATTTTTATAGAAATCTACGTTATTTTATGTGTTAAATGCGTACATAAAATAACCTAAATTTGTATAAAACTATATACAAAAATACACAAAAATATATATACAAAAAACAAATAGAATAATGTAAAATTGTATCAAAATAAATACAGCGAATATTAATAAAATAATGTAAATTTGTATGAAAATAAAGATGCAAAATTCCCATCAAATAGCGCATTTCTTATAAAAATATATATACCAAAATACACATAAAATATTTAAATTTGTATTGAAATAAATATACAAAATGCACATACAATAAGGTAAACTTCTATTGAAAGAGATATGCAAAAATACATATAAGACAATGTAAATTTGTTTCAAAATATATATACGAATACACATAAAATAACGTAGATTTCTATAAAAATATATTTACAAAATACACATAAAATTAAGTAAATACGTATAAAAAAATGTAAACAAAATACACATAAAATAATGTAAATTCGAAACAAAATAAATAAACAAAATACCAATAAAAAAATGTGTATTTGTATAAATATAAATGTACAAAATACACATACAAATAAACATAAAATAAGGTAAATTTGTAATGAAATATATGTACAAAATACACATAAAATAATGTAAATTTATATGAAAATATATATACAAATACACATAAAATACCATGAATTTGTATAAAATTATATATTCAAAATAAATATTAAATAATGTAAATGCGTATAAAAATATATATACAAAGTACATATAAAATAATGTAAATTCGAATCAATATAAATCAACAAAATACCAATAAAATATTTGAATGAAAATAGATTTACAAAATACACATAACATAACTAAAATTTGTATTGAAATATATAAAAAAATACATAAAAATAATTTGAGTTTGTATGAAAATAGATATTCAAAATACACATAAAACTAGGTAAATTTCTTTTGAAATATATATACAAAATACCCATGAAATATTGTAAATTTGTGTCAAAATATATAAACAAATACACATAAAATAACTTAAAATATCAAATATGTATACAAAAAACTCATTAAATAATGTAAATATGTATAAAAAAATATTTTATAAACATATGCTTTATTTTTTGGGTATTTTGCATCTTTATTTTCATACAAATTAAATTATTTTATTGATATTCTGCTCATTCATTTTGATACGAATTGACATTATTCTATGTGTATTTTGTATATATTTTTCATATAAATTTACGTTATTTTATGTGTATTTGTTTATATATTTTGACACAAATTTACAATATTTTATGGCTATTTTGTATATACATTTCAAAAGAAATTTACCTAGTTTTATGTGTATTTTGTATATCTATTTTCATACAAACTCAAATTATTTCTATGTATTTTTGTATATATTTTAATACAAATTTTAGTTATGTGATGTGTATTTTGTAAATTTATTTTCATTCAAATATATATTATTTTATTGGTGTTTTGTTGATTTATATTGATACGAATTTACATTATTTTATATGTACTTTGTATATATATTTTTATACGCTTTTACATTATTTAATATTTATTTTGAATATATATTTTTATACAAATTCATGGTATTTTATGTGTATTTGTATATATATTTTCATATAAATTTACATTATTTTATGTGTATTTTGTACATATATTTTATTACAAATCTACCTTATTTTATGTTTATTTTGTATGTGTATTTTGTATATTTATATTTATCCAAATACACATTCTTTTAATGGTATTTTGTTTATTTATTTTAATTCGAATTTACATTATTTTATGTGTATTTTGTATACACATAAAATAATGTAAATTCGTATCAAAATAAATAAACTAAATGCCAATAAAAGAATGTGCACTTGTATAAATATAAATATACAAAATACACATAAAATAACGTAAAATTGTATAAAACTATATTCAAAAATAAACAAAAAAAAATAAATTTGTGTGAAAATAGATATACAAAAGACATAAAATAAGCTAAATTTGAATTGAGATAAATAATGAAAATACATAAAATAGTGTAAATTTGTATCAAAATATATATTCAAATACACATATAATAACGAAAATTTGTATAAAAATATATAAACAAAATACACATTAAATAATGTAAATACGTATAAAAGATATGTACGTAATGTAAAAATTTATAAAATTAAAGATGCAATATACCCATAAAATAACATATTTAAAAATCAATATATACAAAAATACACATAAAATAATTAAATTTGTATTAAAATAAATATACAAAATACACATACAATAAGGTAGATTTTTATTGAAATAGATATGCAAAAAACACATAAAATAAAGTAAATTTGTATCAAAATATATACGAATACACACAATAAAATAACGAAAATTTTTATGAAAATATATATACAAAATACACATTAAATAATGTAAATACATAGAAAAATATATATACAAAATACACATAAAATAATGTAAATTCGTATCAAAATAAATAAACAAAATTTCCTCTAAAAGAATGTATATTTGTAGGAAAATATATATACAAAATACAAATAAAATAACAAAAATTTGTATAAAAATATATACAAAAATACACAAATTTTTTTTAATTTGTTTGAAAATAGATATGCAAAATACACATGAAATTAGGCAAATTTTTATTGAAATACATATACAAAATACACATAAAATAATATAAATTTGTATGAAACTATATAAACAAATACACATAAGATAACGTAAATTTCCATAAAATATATGTACAAAATATACATTAAATAATGTAAATATGTCTAAAAATATATATATATATATATATATATATATATATATATATATATATATATATATATATATATATATATATATATATATATATATATATATATATATATATATATTTTATACGTATTTACATTATTTAATGTGTATTCTGTTTATATATTTTTATACAAATTTACGTTATTATATGTGTATTTGAATATATATTTTGATATAAATTTGCATTATTTTATGTATTTTCTATATATATTTCAATTCTAATTTAGCTTATTTTATGTGTCTCTTGTATATCTATTTTCATACATATTTAATTATTTTTGTTTATTTTTGTATATAGTTTTATACAATTTTACGTTATTTTATGTATATTTTGTATATTTATATTTATACGAGTACACATTCTTTTATTGGCATTTTGGTTAGTTATTTTGATTCGCATTTACATTATTTTATGTGTATTTTGTATACATTTTCTTATACGTATTTACTTCATTTTATGTGTATTTTGTATATATATTTTTATAGAAATCTACGTTATTTTATGTGTATTCGTATATATATTTTGAAAGAAATTTACATTGTTTTATATGTATTTTGCATATTTGTATAAATATAAATATACAAAATGCACATAAAATAAGGTAAATTTATATAAAACAATATACAAAGATACACTAAAGTAATTAAATTTGTATGAAAATAGATATACAAAATACACACAAAGTAAGCTTAATTTGAATTGAAATATATGTACAAATTACATAAAATAAAGTAAATTTGTATCAAAATATTTTTTACAAATACACATATAATTACGTAAATTTTATATAAAAATATATAAACAAAATACACATTAAATAATGTAATTACGTATAAAAAATATATACAAAATACACATATAATCATGTAATTCGTATCAAAATAAATAAACAAAATATCAATAAAATAATTGAAATTTTTATGAGAAAACATATACAAAATACACATAAAATAAATAAATTTCTATAAAAATATATGTAAAAAAAATTTGTTTAAAAATATATACAAAAAAAACAAAAATAATTTCAATTTTTGTGAAAATTGATATATAAAATACACATATAATTAGTTAAACTTGTACAAATTTGTACATGTACAAAATACACATAAAATAATGAAAATTTGTATGAAAGGAAAACAAATACACATAAAATAACGTACATTTGTATTAAATATATATACAAAATACACATAGAAAATAATGTAAAATCGTATCAAAATAAATACACAAAATATCAATAAAATAATGTAAATTTGTATGAAAATAAAGATGCAAAATATCAATAAAATAAAGCATATTTTTATAAAAATACATATACATAAATACACATTCAATAATTAAATTTGTAGTAAAATAAATATACAAAATGCACATAGAATATGGTAAATTTTTATTAAAAAAATGCAAAATACACATAAAACAATGTAAATTTGTTTCAAAATATGTATACGAATACACATAAAATAACGCAGATTTCTATAGAAATATATATACAAAATACACTTGAGGTGCTGTAAATACGTAAAAAAAATATATATACAAAATAGATATTAAATAATGTAAATTCGTGTCAAAATAAATAAACAAAATATCAATAAAAGAATGTGTATTTGTATGAAAATAGATATACAAAATGCACATAAAATAACGTAAATTTGAATAAAACTATATACAAAAATAAACAAAAATAATTTAAATTTGTTTGAAAATAAGTATACAAAATACACATAAAATTAGGTAAATTTGTATTGAAATACATTTACAAAATAGACATAAGATAATGTAAATTTGAATGAAAATACATAAACAAATACACTTAAAATAACGTAAATTTGTATAAAATATATATACAAAATACACATTAAGTAATGTAAATATGTATAAAAAAAATATATACAAAACCCAAATAGTTACGTTATTTTAAGTGTATTTGTTTATATATTTTCATTCAAATTTACATTATTTGATGTGTATTTTGTATATGTATTTCAATACAATTTTACCTAATTTTATGTGTATTTTGTATATTTCTTTTCAAACAAATTTAAATTATTTTTGTGTATTTTTGTATATAGTTTTATACAAATTTAGGTTATTTTATGTACGCATTTACATTATTTAGTGTGTGTTTTGTATATATATTTTTATGCAAATTTACTTTATTTTATATGCATTTTTGTACATATATATTTATAGAAATTTGCGTTATTTGTATATGTTTTCTCATACAAATTTACATTATTTTATTGCTATTTTCTTTATTTATTTTGATACGAATTACATGATTATATGTGTATTTTGTACATATTTTTTATACGTATTTACATTACTTAATGTGTATTTTGTTTATATATTTTTAAACAAATCTACGTTATTATATGTATTTGTATAAATATTTTGATACAGATTTACATTATTTTATGTATTTTGTATGTACATTTCAATTCAAATTTAGCTTATTTTAGCTGTATTTTGTATATATATTTTCATACAAATTTAATTACTTCTGTGTATTTTTGTATATAGTTTTATACAAATTTACGATATATTATGTGTATTTCGTATATTTATATTTATACAAATACACATTCTTTTACTGGTATTTTGTTTATTTATTTTGATACGATTTTTATGTGTATTTTGTATTCATTTTTTTATACGTATTTTATGTGAATTTATTATATATTTTTATAGAAATCTACGTTATTTTATGTGTATTCGTATATATATTTTGAAACAAATTTACATTGTTTTATATATATTTTGCATATCTATTTCAATACAAATCTACCTTATAGTATGTGCATTTTTTATATTTATTTTAATACAAATTTTAATATTTTATGTGTATTTTGGTATATATATTTTTTATAAAAAATGAGTTATTTTATGGCTATTTTGCATCTTTATTTTCATACAAATTTACATTACTTTATTAATATTCTGTGTATTTATTTTTGATACGATTTTACATTATTCTATTTGTGTTTTGTATATATTTTTTTTATACATATTTACATTATTTAATGTGTATTTTGTATATGTATTTCAATACAAATTTACCTAATTTTATGTGTATTTTGTATATTTATTTTCATACAAATTTAAATTATTTTTGTGTATTTTCGTATATAGTTTTATACAAACTAAGGTTATTTTATGAGTATTTTGTATATCTATTTTCATACAAATACACATTCTTTTATTGATATTTTGTTTATTTATTTTGACGAGAATTTAAATTATTTAATGTGTATTTTGTATATATATATTTTTATACGTATTTACGTCATTTCATGTGTATTTTGTATATATATTTCTATAGAAATCTACGTTATTTTATGTGTATTCGTATATAGATTTTTAAACAAATTTACACTTTTATGTGCATTTTGTATATTTTTTCAATACAAATCTACCTTATTGTACGTGCATTTTGTATATTAATATTAATACAAATTTAATTATTCTATGTGTATTTTTGTATATGTATTTTTTAAAAAATATGCTTTATTTTATGGGTATTTTGCATCTTTATTTTCATACAAAATTACATTATTTTATTGATATTTTGTGTATTTATTTTGATACGATTTTACATTATTCTTTGTATATTTTGTATATCTATTTTATACAAATGTACGTTATTTTATGTGAATTTGTTTTCATTTCATACAAATTTACATTATTTTATGTGTATTTTGTACATGTATTTAAATACAAATTTAACTAATTATATGTGTATTTTGTATATCTATTTTCATACAAATTGAAATTTATTTTTTTGTTTTTTGTATATATTTTTATTCAAATTTTCGTAATTTTATGTGTATTTTGTATATTTATTTTCCTACAAATATACGTTCTTTTATCGGAATTTTGTTTATTTATTTTGATACGAATTTTCATTTTTTTAGGTGTATTTGATATATATTTTTATACTTATTTACATAATTTTATATGTATTTTGAATATATATTTTCATAGAAATTTACTCTATATGTATATACAAAAAAACACATATATAATTAAAATTTGTATGAAAATAAATATACAAAATACACATAAAATTAGGTAAAATTGTATTGAAATACATATAGAAAATACACTTAAAATAATGTAAATTTGAATGAAATTATATAAACAAATACTCTTAAAATAACATTAAAATATATATAAAAAAAAACACATTAAATAATGAAAATATGTATAAAAAAATATATACAAAACACAAATAGTATAATATAAAATCGTATCAAAATATATACACAGAATATTAATAAAATAATGTACATTTGTATGAAAACTAAGATGCAAAATACCTATAAAATAACGCATTTTTTATAAAATTATATATACCAAAATACACATAAAATATTTGAATTTGTATTAAAATAAATATACAAAATGCACATACAATAAGGTAAATTTGTATTGAAATAGATATGCAAAATACATATAAAATAATGTAAATTTGTTTCAAAATATATATACGAATACACATAAAATAACGTAGATTTTTAAAAAAATACATATACAAAATACACATAATATTAAGTAAATACGTATAAAAAATGTATACAAAATACACATAAAATAATGTAAATTCGTATAAATGTAAATAAACAATATACCAATAAAAGAATTTGTATTTGTATAAATATAAATATACAAAATACACATAAAATAACGGAAATTTATATAAAACTATATACATAAAATAACGCAAATTTCTATAAAACTATATGTACAAAAATGAACATTAAATAAATTTGCATAAAAATATATATACAAAACACACATTAGCTAATGTAAATGAGTATAAAAATATGTATACAAAATACCTATGAAATAATCTAAATTCGTATCGAATCAAATTAAGAAATACCAATAAAATAATGTAATTTTGGATGAAAACATATATACAAAATACACATAAAATAACCTAAATACAAATTCATATATACACATAAAATAATTTAAAACTGAATGAAATAAATATACAAAATAAACATAAAATAAGGTAAATTTGTAATGAAATATATGAAAAAATACACATAAAATAATATAAATTTGTATGAAAATATATATAGAAATACATATTAAATAACATGAATTTGTATAAAATTTGTATCAAAATATATACTTATACACACAATAAAATAACGTAATTTTTTTTATGAAAATGTATATACAAAATACACATAAAATAATTTAAATACGTAGAAAAATATATATATAGAAAAAACACATAAAATAATGTAAATATGTATGAAAATATATAAACAAATACACATAAAATAATGTAAATTTGGATAAAATATATATACAAAATGAACATTAAATAATGTAAATAAGTATAAAAAATATATATAAAATTGTTTAAAAAAAATAAACAGAATATAAATAAAATAATGTAAATTTGTATGAAAATAAAAATGCAAAATACCCATTATATAAAGCATATTTTTATACAAATACATATACAAAAATACACATAGCATTATTAAATTTGTATTAAAATTAATATACAAAATGCATATACAATAAGGTAAATTTGTATTGAAAAAATATGCAAAATACACATAAAACAGTGTAAATTTATTTCAAAATCTATATACGAATACTCATAAATCAACATAGATTTCTATAGAAATATATATACAAAATACACATCAAATGATCTAAACACGTATAAAAAAATATATATATAAAATACACATTAAATAATGAAAATTCGCGTCAAAAAAAAAATCAATAAAAGAATGTGTATTTGTATGAAAATAGATATACAATATACACATAAAATCACCTAAATTTGTATAAAACTATATACAAAAATATACAAAAACAATTTTAATTTGTATGAAAATAAATATACAAAATACACATAAAATTAGGTAAATTTGTATTGAAATACATTTACAAAATACACATAAAATAATGTAAATTTGAATGAAAATATATAAACAAATACACTTAAAATAACGTAAATTTGTATAAAATATATATAAAAAAATACTCATTAAATAATGTAAATATGTATAAAAAATATATACAAAACACAAACAGAATAATATAAAATCGTATCAAAAAAAAATACACAGAATATTAATAAAATAATGTAAATTTGTATGAAAATTAAGATGCAAAATACCCATAAAATAACGCATCTTTTTTTAAAATATATATACCAAAACACACATAAATATTTGAATTTGGATTAAAATAAATATACAAAATGCACATACAATAAGGTGAATTTGTATTGAAATAGATATGCAAAATACATATAGAACAATGTAAATTTCTTTCAAAATATATATACGAATACACATAAAATAACGTAGATTTCTATGAAAATAAATATACAAAATACACATCAAATGAAGTAAATACGTATAAAAAAAGGTATACAAAATACACATAAAATAATGTAAACTCGTATCAAAATAAATAAACAAAATATTAATAAAAGAATGTGTATTGTATAAATATAAATATACAAAATACAAATAAAA
Organism: Eriocheir sinensis; assembly: GCF_024679095.1. Classification (NCBI taxonomy): domain Eukaryota; kingdom Metazoa; phylum Arthropoda; class Malacostraca; order Decapoda; family Varunidae; genus Eriocheir; species Eriocheir sinensis. The sequence continues at coordinate 9,386,706 of NC_066558.1, read as the reverse complement.
TAACGTAAATTTATTTAATACTATATGCAAAAATACACAAAAGTAATTAAATTTGTGTGAAAATAGATATACAAAATACATGTGTATTTTGTATATTTATTCATAAATTGAAATTATTTTATATATTTTCATACAAATTTTCGTTATTTTATGTGTATTTTGTATATTTATTTTTTCTACAAATATACGTTCTTTTATCTGAATTTTGTTTATTGAATTTGAAACGAATTTACCTTATTTTGTATATCTATTTTCATACAAATTAAAATACTTCTTTGTATTTTTGTATATAGTTTTATATAAATTTACGTTATTTTATGTGTATTTTGTATATTTATATTTATACAAATACACATTCTTTTATTGATATTTTGTATATTTATTTTGATACGAATTTACATTATTTTATGTGTATTTTGTATACATTTTTTTATACGTATCTAATTCATTCTATGTGTATTTTGTATATATATTTTTATAGAAATCTACGTTATTTTATGTGTATTCGTGTATATATTTTGAAACAAATTTACATTGTTTTATATGTATTTTGCATATCTATTTCAATACAAATTTACCTTATTGTATGTGTTTTTTATATATTTATTTTAATTCAAATTTAATTTTTTTATGTGTATTTTGGTATATATATTGTTATTAATAAAAAAAAAATGCGTTGTTTTATGGGTATTTTGCCTCTTTATTTTCATACAAATTTACATTATTTTATTAATATTCTGTGTATTTATTTTGATACGATTTTACATTATTCTATTTGTGTTTTGTATATATTTTTTTATTCAAATTTACGTTATTTTAAGTGTATTTGTTTATCTCTTTTCATTCAAATTTACATTATTATATGTGTATTTTGTATATGTATTTCAATACAAATTTACCTAATTTTATGTGTATTTTGTATATTTATTTTCATACAAATTTAAAATATTTTTATGTATTTTTGTATATAGTTTGATACAAATTTAGGTTTTTTATGTGTATTTTGTATATCTATTTTCATACAAATACACATTCTTTTATTGATATTTTGTTTATTTATTTTGACGCGAATTTACATTATTTAATGTTTATTTTGTATATATATTTTTATACGTATTTACATCATTTCATGTGTATTTTGTATAGTTTTAAGCAAATTTATATTATTTAATGTGTATTTTGCATATATATATATATATATATATATATATATATATATATATATATATATATATATATATATATATATATATATATATATATATATATATATATATATATATATATATATATATATATTTATACAAATACACATTCTTTTATTGGTATTTTGTTTATTTATATTGATACTAATTTACATTCTTTTATGTGTATTTTGTAAACATTTTTTATACGTATTTACTTAATTTTATGTGTATTTTGTATATATATTTTTTATAGAAATCTACCTTATTTCATGTGTATTCGTATATATATTTTGAAACAAATTTACATTGTTTATATGTATAATTAAATTTGTATTAAAATTAATATACAAAATGCGTATATAATAAGGTAAATTTGTATTGAAAAAATATGCAACATACACGTTTACTCATACAAATTTATATTATTTTATTGGTATTTTGTTTATTTATTTTGATACGAATTACATGATTATATGTGTATTTTGTACATATTTTTTTATACGTATTTACATTATTTAATGTGTATTTTGTTTATATATTTTCATACAAATTTACGTTATTATATGTGTATTTGTATAAATATTTTCATACAAATTTACTTTATTTCATGTATTTTGTATATATATTTCAATTCAAATTTAGCTTATTTTGTGTGTATTTTGTATATATTTTCATACAAATTTAATTACTTCTGTGTAATTTTGTATATAGTTTTATATAAATTTACGCTATTTTATGTGTATTTTGTATATTTATATTTATACAAATACACATTCTTTTATTGGTATTTTGTTTATTTATTTTTATACGAATTTACATTATTTTATGTGTATTTTGTATACATTTTTTTATACGTATATACTTCATTTTATGTGTATTTTTTATATATATTTTTATAGAAATCTACGTTATTTTATGTGTATTCGTATATATATTTTGAAACAAATTTACATTGTTTTATATGTATTTTGCATATATATTTCAATACAAATTTACCTTATTTTATGTGTTTTTTGTATATTTATTTTAATACAAATTTAATTTTTTGATGTGTATTTTGGTATATATATTTTTATAAAAAAAATGCGTTATTTTATGGGTATTTTGCTTCTTTATTTTCATACAAATTTACATTTTTTTATTAATATTCTGTGTATTTATTTTGATACGATTTTACATTATTCTATTTGTGTTTTGTACATATTTTTTTATTCAAATTTACGTTATTTTAAGTGTATTTGTTTATGTATTTTCATTCAAATTTACATTATTTTATGTGTATTTTGTGTATGTATTTCAATACAAATTTACCTAATTTTATGTGTATTTTGTATATTTATTTTCATACAAATTTAAAATATTTTTGTGTATTTTTGTATATAGTTTGATACAAATTTAGGTTATTTTATGTGTATTTTGTATATATATTTTCATACAAGTACACATTCTTTTATTGATATTTTGTTTATTTATTTTGACGCGAATTTACATTATTTAATGTGTATTTTGTATATATATTTTTATACGTATTTACATCATTTCATGTGTATTTTGTATAGTTTTAAACAAATTTATATTATTTAATGTGTATTTTGTATATATATATTTATACAAATACACATTCTTTATTATTTTGTTTATTTATTTTGATACTAATTTACATTATTTTATGTGTATTTTGTATACATTTTTTATACGTATTTACTTAATTTTATGTGTATTTTGTATATATATTTTTATAGAAATCTACCTTATTTCATGTGTATTCGTACATATATTTTGAAACAAATTTACATTGTTTGTGTATTCTGTATTTATTTTTGTTATACATAGAATAATGTAAAATCGTATCAAAATAAGTACACAGAATATCAATAAAATAATGTAAATTTGTATGAAAATAAAGATGCAAAATTCCCAAAAATTATCGCATTTTTTATAAAAATATATTTACCAAAATACACATAAAATATTTAAATTTGTATTGAAATAAATATACAAAATGCATATACAGTAAGGTAAATTTGTTTCAAAATATATATACGAATACACATAAAATAAAGTAGATTTCTATAGAAATATATATACAAAATACATATGAAATTATGTAAATACGTATAAAAATATATATACAAAATACATATCAAATAATGTAAATTCGTGTCAAAATAAATAAACAAAATATCATGAAAAGAATGTGTATTTGTATGAAAATAGATAATAGATAATAAATTTGTATAAAATATATATGCAAGATACACATTAAATAATGTAAATATGTATAAAAAAAGTATATACAAAAAACAAATTGAAAAATGTAACATCGTATCAAAATAAATACACCGAATATTAATAAAATAATGTAAATTTGTATGAAAATAAAGATGCAAACTTCCAATAAAATAGCGCATTTCTTATAAAAATATATATAACAAAATACACATAAATATTTAAATTTGCATTGAAATAAATATACAAAATGCACATACAATAAGGTAAATTTGTATTGAAAGAGATATGCAAAAATACATATAAAACAATGTAAATTTGTTTCAAAATATATATACGAATACAAATAAAAAAAAGTAGATTTCTATAAAAATATATATACAAAATACACATAAAATTAAGTAAATACGTAAAAAAAATGTATACAAAATACACATAAAATAATGTAAATTCGAATTAAAATAAATAAACAAAATACCAATAAAAGAAGGTGGATTTGGATAAATATAAATATACAAAATACACATACAAAATAAACATAAAATAAGGTAGATTTGTAATAAAATATATGTACAAAATACACATAAAATAATGTAAATTTATATGAAAATATATATACAAATACACATAAAATACCATGAATTTGTATAAAAATATATATTCAAAATAAATATTAAATAATGTAAAAGCGTATAAAAATATATATACAAAGTACATATAAAATAATGTAAATTCGTATCAATATAAATCAACAAAACACCAATAAAATAATACATATTTGAATGAAAATAAATTTACAAAATACACATAACATAACTAAAATTTGTATTAAAATATATACAAAAATACATAGAAATAATTTGAGTTTGTATGAAAATAGATATACAAAATACACATAAAACTAGGTAAATTTCTTTTGAAATGTATATACAAAATACCCATAAAATATTGTAAATTTGTGTCAAAATATATAAACAAATACACATAAAATAACGTAAATTTGTATGAAAAATATATACAAAATACACATAGAATAATGTCAATTCGTATCAAAATGAATGAGCAGAATATCAATAAAATAATGTAAATTTGTATGAAAATAAAGATGCAAAATGCCCAAAAAATTAAGCATATGTTTATAAAAATACAGATACAAAAATACACATCGAATAATTAAATTTGTATTAAAATTAATATACAAAATGCTTATATAATAAGGTAAATTTGTATTGAAAAAATATGCAACATACACGTTTACTCATACAAATTTATATTATATTATTGGTATTTTGTTTATTTATTTTGATACGAATTACATGATTATATGTGTATTTAGTACATATTTTTTTATAAGTATTTACATTATTTAATGTGTATTTTGTTTATATATTTTCATACAAATTTACGTTATTATATGTGTATTTGTATAAATATTTTGATACAAATTTACTTTATTTCATGTATTTTGTATATATATTTCAATTCAAATTTAGCTTATTTTGTGTGTATTTTGTATATATTTTCATACAAATTTAATTACTTCTGTGTATTTTTGTATATAGTTTTATATAAATTTACGTTATTTTATGTGTATTTTGTATATTTATATTTATACAAATACACATTCTTTTATTGGTATTTTGTTTATTTATTTTGATATGAATTTACATTATTTTATGTGTATTTTGTATACATTTTTTTATACGTATTTACTTCATTTTATGTGTATTTTGTATATATTTTTATAGAAATCTACGTTATTTTATGTGTATTCGTATATATATTTTGAAACAAATTTACATTGTTTTATATGTATTTTGCATATCTATTTCAATACAAATTTACCTTATTGTATGTGTTTTTTGTATATTTATTTTAATAAAATTTAATTTTTTGATGTGTATTTTGGTATATATATTTTTATAAATAAAAAAATGCGTTATTTTATGGGTATTTTGCTTCTTTATTTTCATACAAATTTACATTATTTTATTAATATTCTGTGTATTTATTTTGATACGATTTTACATTATTCTATTTGTGTTTTGTACATATTTTTTATTTAAATTTACGTTATTTTAAGTGTATTTGTTTATGTATTTCATTCAAATTTACATTATTTTATGTGTATTTTGTGTATGTATTTCAATACAAATTTACCTAATTTTATGTGTATTTTGTATATTTATTTTCATACAAATTTAAAATATTTTTGTGTATTTTGTATATAGTTTGATACAAATTTAGGTTATTTTTTGTGTATTTTGCATCTATATTTTCATAAATACACATTCTTTTATTGATATTTTGTTTATTTATTTTGACGCGAATTTACATTATTTAATGTGTATTTTTATATATATTTTATACGTATTTACATCATTTCATGTATTTTGTATAGTTTTAAACAAATTTATATTATTTAATGTGTATTTTGTATATATATATTTATACAAATACACATTCTTTTATTATTTTGTTTATTTATTTTGATACTAATTTACATTATTTTATGTGTATTTTGTATACATTTTTATACGTATTTACTTAATTTTATGTATTTTGTATATATATTTTATAGAAATCTACCTTATTTCATGTGTATTCGTATATATATTTTGAAACAAATTTACATTGTTTATATGTATTTTGCATATCTATTTTGTGTATTCTGTATTTATTTTGTTATACATAGAATAATGTAAAATCGTATCAAAATAAGTACACAGAATATCAATAAAATAATTTAAATTTGTATGAAAATAACAGATAAAATTCCCAAAGCATATTTTTATAAAAATACATATACAAAAATACACATAGAATAATTAAATTTGTATTAAAATTAATATACTAAATACACATACAATACGGTAAATTTGTTTCAAAATATATATACGAATACACATAAAATAACGTATATTTTTATAGAAATATATATACAAAATACACATGAAATGATGTAAATACGTATAAAAATATATATATATATATATATATATATATATATATATATATATATATATATATATATATATATATATATATATATATATATATATATATATATATAAAATACATATTAAGTAATGTAAATTCGTTTCAAAATAAATAAACAAAATATCATGAAAAGAATGTGTATTTGTATGAAAATAAATAATAGAGAATAAATTTGTATGAAATATATATGCAAGATACACATTAAATAATGTAAATATGTATAAAAAATATATATATACAAAAAACAAATAGAATAATGTAAAATCGTATCAAAATAAATACACCGAATATTAATAAAATAATGTAAATTTGTATGAAAATAAAGATGCAAAATTCCCATCAAATAGCGCATTTCTTATAAAAATATATATACCAAAATACACATAAAATATTTAAATTTGTATCAAAATAAATAAACAAAATACCAATAAAATAATATAAATTTGTATGAGTAAACGTGTATAAATATAAATGTACAAAATACACATACAAAATAAACATAAAATAAGGTAAATTTGTAATGAAATATATGTAGAAAATACACAAAAAATAATGTAAATTTATATGAAAATATATATACAAATACACATAAAATACCATGAATTTGTATAAAATTATATATTCAAAATAAATATTAAATAATGTAAATGCGTATAAAAATATATATAAAAAGTACATATAAAATAATGTAAATTCGTATCAATATAAATCAACAAAATACCAATAAAATAATATATATTTGAATGAAAATAGATTTACAAAATACACATAACCTAACTAAAGTTTGTATTGAAATATATACAAAAATACATATAAATAATTTGAGTTTGTATGAAAATAGATATTCAAAATGCACATAAAACTAGGTAAATTTCTTTTGAAATATATATACAAAATACCCATAAAATATTGTAAATTTGTGTCAAAATATATAAACAAATACACATAAAATAACGTAAATTTGTATGAAAAATATATACAAAATACACATAGAAAAATGTCAAATCGTATCAATATGAATGAGAAGAATATCAATAAAATAACGTAAATTTGTATGAAAATAAAGATGCAAAATACCCATAAAATAAAGCATATTTTTATAAAAATACATATAGAAAAATACACATAGAATAATTAAATTTGTATTAAAATTAATATACAAAATGCATATACAATAAATTTAAATTTGATTATATTAAATGAAATAAATATACAAAATAAACATAAAATAAAGTAAATTTGTAATAAAATATATGTAAGAATACACATAGAATAATATCAATTTGTATGAAAATATATATACAAATACACATAAAATAACATGAATTTGTATAAAATTTGTTTTAAAATATATACGAATACACATAATAAAATAACGTAAATTTTGATGAAAATGTATATATAAAATACACATAAAATAATTTAAATACGTAGCAAAATATATATACAAAATACACATAAAATAAGTAAATTCGTAAAAAATTAAATACACAAAATTCCAATAAAAGAATGTATATTTGTAGGAAAATATATATACAAAAAAACAAATAAAATAACTAAAATTTGTATAAAAATATATACAAAAATACACAAAAATAATTTAAATTTGTTTGAAAATAGATATGCAAAATACACATAAAGTTAAGCAAATTTGTATTGAAATACATATACAAAACTCACATAAAATAATGTAAATTTGTATGAAAATATATAAACAAATACATATAAAATAACGTAAATTTGGATACAATATATATACAAAATATACATTAAATATTTTAAATATGTATAAAAATATATTATATTATATATATTTTTATTGATATTTGCGTTATTTATGTGTATTTTGTATATGTTTTCTCATAGAAATTTACATTATTTTATTGGTATTTTGTCTATTTATTTTGATACGAATTACATGATTATTTTGTGTATTTTGTACATTTATTTTATACGTATTTACATTATCTAATGTGCAGTTTGTTTATATATTTTTATACAAATTTACGTTATTATATGTGTATTTGTATAAGTATTTTGATACAAATTTACATTAATTTATGTATTTTGTATATATATTTCAATTCAAATTTAGCTTATTTTATGTGTATTTTGTATATCTATTTATTTTAATACAAAATCAAATATTTTATGTTTTTTCGTATATATATTTTTATAAAAAATGCGTTATTTTATGGGTATTTTGCATCTTAATTTTCATACAAATTTACGTTATTTTATTAATATTTTCTGTATTTATTTTGATACGATTTTACATTATTTTATTTGTGTTTTGTATATATTTTTTTTATACATATTTACATTATTTAATGTGTTTTTTGTATATATATTTGATACAAATATACATTAGTTTAAGTCTATATGTTTATATATTTTCATTCAAATTTACATTATTTTATGTGTATTTTGTATATGTATTTCAATAAAAATTTACCTAATTTTATATGTTATTTGTAAATTTATTTTCATACAAGTTTAAATTATTTTTGTGTATTTTTATTTATAGTTTTATACAAATTCAGGTTATTTTATGTGTATTTTGTATATCTATTTTCATACAAATACACATTCTTTTCATGATATTTTATTTATTTATTTTGACACGAATTAACATTATTTAATGTGTATTTTGTATATATATTTTTATACGTATTTAGATTATTTCAAGTGTATTTTGTATATATATTTCTATAGAAATCTGCGTTATTTTATGTGTATTCGTATATATATTTTGAAACAAATTTACATTGTTTTATGTGTATTTTGCATATTTTTTCAATACAAATTTACCTTATTGTATGTGCATTTTGTATATTAATTTTAATACAAATTTGATTAATATATGTGTATTTTTGTATATGTATTTTTATAAAAATATGCATTATTTTATGGGTATTTTGCATCTTTATTTTCATACAAATTTACATTATTTTATTGATATTCTGTGTATTTATTTTGATATGATTTTACATTATTCTATGTGTATTTTGTATATATATTTTATATAAAATGTATTTGTTTTCATTTCATACAAATCTACATTATTTTATGTGTTTTTTGTACATGTATTTAAATACAAATTTAACTAGTTATATGTGTATTTTGTATATCTATTTTGTATGTATATTTTCATAGAAACTTACACTATTTTATGAGTATTCGTATATATATTTTGATACAAATTTACATTATTAATGTGTATTTTGCATATCTATTTCAATACAATTTTACTTTATTGTACGTGCATTTTGTATATTTATTTTAATACAAATTTAATTATTTTATATGTATTTTTGTATATATATTTTTATGCAAATATTCGTTATTATATGGATATTTTGCATCTTTATTTTCATACAAATTTACATTATTTTATTGATATTCTCTTTATTTATTTTTATCCGATTTAACATTACTCTATGTGTTTTTTGTATATATTTTTTTTTATACATATTTACATTATTTAATGTTCATTTTGTATATATATTTTATCCAAATTTACATTATTTTATGTGTATTTGTTTATATATTTTCATACATATTTACATTATTTTATGTGTTTTTTTATTATATATTTTTCTACGTATTTAAATTATTTTATGTGTATTTTGTATATACATTTTCAAAAAAAAACTTCGTTATTTTATTGTGTGTATAAGTATATATTTTGATACAAATTTTATACAAATTCATGTTATTTAATGTGTATTTGAATATATATTTTCATACAAATTTATATTATTTTATGTGTATTTTTTCATATATTTCATTACAAATTTACCTTATTTTATGTTTATTTTGTATATTTATTTCATTCAATTTTAAATTATTTTATGTGTATATTTGTATTTGTATTTAGGTTATTTTATGTGTATTTTGTATATATATTTTCATCCAAAATTACATTATTTTATTGGTATTTCTTAATTTAATTCGATACGAATTTAGATTATTTCATAGGTATTTTGTATACATATTTTTATACTCATTTACATTATCTAATGTGTGTTTTGTATATATATTTTTATGCAAATTTATTTAATGTTCATTTTTGTACATATATTTTTATAGAAATTTGCGTTATTTTATTTATCCAAATACATATTCTCTTATTGGTATTTTGTTTATTTATTTTAAATCGAATTTACATTATTTTATGTGTATTTTGTATACATTTTTTTATACGTATTTACTTAATTTTATGTGTATTTTGTATATATATTTTTATAGAAATCAACGTTATTTTATGTGTATTCGTATATATATTTTGAAACAAATTTACATTGTTTTATATGCATTTTGCATATCTATTTCAATACAAATTTACCTTACAGTATGTGCATTTTTTTATATTTATTTTAATACAAATTTTAATATTTTATGTGTATTTTGGTATATATATTTTTATAAAAAATGCGTTATTTTATGGCTATTTTGCATCTTTATTTTCATACAAATTTACTACATTTTATTAATATTCTGTGTATTTATTTTGATATGATTTTACATTATTCTATTTGTGTTTTGTATATATTTTTTTTTATATATATTTACATTATTTAATTAGTATTTTGTATATATATTTGATACAAATTTACGTTATTTTAAGTGTATATGTTTATATATTTTCATTCAAACTTCCATTATTTTATGTGTATTTTGTATATGTATTTCAATACAAATTTACCTAATTTTATGTGTATTTTGTATATTTATTTTCATACAAATTTAATTTTTTTTGTGTATTTTTGTATATAGTTTTATACAAACTTAGGTTATTTTATGAGTATTTTGTGTATCTATTTTCATATCAATACACATTCTTTTATTGATATTTTGTTTATTTATTTTGACGAGAATTTAAATTATTTAATGTGTATTTTGTATATATATTTACATGTATTTACATCATTTCATGTGTATTTTGTATATATATTTATAGAGAAATCAACGTTATATTATGTGTATTCGTATATAGATTTTTAAACAAATTTACACTTTTATGTGTATTTTGCATATTTTTTCAATACAAATTTACATTATTGTATATGCATTTTGTATATTAATTTTAATACAAATTTAATTATTCTATGTGTATTTTTATATATGTATTTTTATAAAAATATGCTTTATTTTATGGGTATTTTGCATCTTTATTTTCATACAAATTTACGTTATTTTATTGATATTCTGCTCATTCATTTTCATACGATTTGACATTATTCTATGTGTATTTTGTATATATTTTTCATACAAATTTACGTTATTTTATGTGTATTTGTTTATATATTTTGACACAAATTTACAATATTTTATGGGTATTTTGTATATATATTTCAAAAGAAATTTACCTAGTTTTATGTGTATTTTGAATATCTATTTTCATACAAACTCAAATTATTTTTATGTATTTTTGTATATTTTTCAATACAAATTTTAGTTATGTTATGTGTATTTTGTAAATCTATTTTCATTCAAATATATATTATTTTATTGGTATTTTGTTGATTTATATTGATACGAATTTACATTATTTTATATGTACTTTTTATATATATTTTTATACGCATTTACATTATTTAATATTTATTTTGAATATATAATTTTATACAAATTCATGGTATTTTATGTGTATTTGTATATATATTTTCATATAAATTTACATTATTTTATGTGTATTTTGTACATATATTTCATTACAAATTTACCTTATTTTATGTTTATTTTGTATGTGTATTTAGTACATTTATATTTATACAAATACACATTCTTTTATTGATATTTTGTTTATTTATTTTGTTTCGAATTTATATTATTTTATGTGTATTTTGTTTACATCTTTTTATACGTATTTACCTAATTTTATGTGTATTTTGTATATATATTTTTATAGAAATCTACGTTATTTTATGTGTATTCGTATATATATTTTGAAACAAATTTACATTGTTTTATATGTATTTTTGCATATCTCTTTCAATAGAAGTTTACCTTATTGTATGTGCATTTTGTATATTTATTTCAATACAAATTTAAATATTTTATGTGTATTTTGGTATATATATTTTTATAAGAAATGCGCTATTTGATGGGAATTTTGCATCTTTATTTTCATACAAATTTACATTATTTTATTAATATTCGTTGTATTTATTTTGATACGATTTTACATTATTCTATTTGTTTTTTGTATATATTTTTTTAATACATATTTACATTACTTAATGTGTATCTTGCATATATATTTCATACAAATTTATTATCTATTATTTATTTTCATACAAATACACATTCTTTTCATGATATTTTGTTTATTTATTTTGACACGAATTTACATTACTTAATATGTATTTTATATATATATATATATTTTTATACGTATTTACATAATTTCATGTGTATTTTGTATATATATTTCTATAGAAATCTACGTTATTTTATGTGTATTCGTATATATATTTTGAAACAAATTTACACTGTTTTATTTGTATTTTGCGTTTTTTTTTCAATACAAATTTACCTTATTGTATGTGTGCATTTTGTATATTAATTTTAATACAAATTTAATTATTCTATGTGTATTTTTGTATATGTATTTAAAAAAAATATGCTTTATCTTATGGGTATTTTGCATCTTTATTTTCATACAAATTTAAATTATTTTATTGATATTCTGTGTACTTATTTTGATACGATTTTACATTATTCTATGTATAACAAAAATAAATACAGAATACACAAAAATAGATATGCAAAATACATATAAACAATGTAAATTTGTTTCAAAATATATATACGAATACACATGAAATAAGGTAGATTTCTATAAAAATATATATAGAAAATACACATAAAATTAAGAAAATACGTATAAAAAATGTATACAAAATACACATAAAATAATGTAAATTAGTATCAAAATAAATAAAAAAAAATACCAATAAAAGAATGTGTATTTGAATAAATATATATATACAAAATACACATTAAATAATAAAAATTTGTTTAAAACTATACAAAATACACATGAAATGATGTAAATACGTATAAAAATATATATAAAAAATACACAATAAATAATGTAAATTCGCGTCAGAATAAATAAACAAAATATCAATAAAAGAATGTGTGTTTGTATGAAAATAGATATACAAAATACACATAAAATAACCTAAATTTGTAACAAACTATATACAAAAATACACATAAATATTTTAAATTTGTATGAAAATAAATATACAAAATACACATAAAATTAGGTAAATTTGTATTGAAATACATACACAAAATACACATAAAATAATGTAAATTTGAATGAAAATACATAAACAAATACACTTAAAATAACGTAAATTTGTATAAAAAAATATGTACAAAACACAAATAGAATAATGTAAAATCGTATCAAAATAAATACACAGAATATTAATAAAATAATGTAAATTTGTATGAAAATAAAGAAGCAAAATACCCATAAAATAACGCATTTTTTTTTATAAAAATATATATACCAAAATACATCAAAAAATAAAATTTGTATTAAAATAAATATACAAAAAACACATACAATAAGGTAAATTTGTATTGAAATAGATATGCAAAATACATATAAAACAATGTAAATTTGTTTCAAAATATATATACGAATACACATAAAATAACGTATTTTGTTTATTTATTTTGATACGATTTTTATGTGTATTTTGTATTCATTTTTTAATACATATTTACTTCATTTTATGTGTATTTTGTATATATTTTTTTAGAAATCTACGTTATTTTATGTGTATTCGTATATATATTTTGAAACAAATTTACATTGTTTTATATGTATTTTGCATATCTATTTCAATACAAATTTACCTTATAGTATGTGCATTTTTTATATTTATTTTAATACAAATTTTAATATTATGTGTATTTTGGTATATATATTTTTATAAAAAATGCGTTATTTTATGGCCATTTTGCATCTTTATTTTCATACAAATTTACATTATTTTATTAATATTCTGTGTATTTATTTTTGATACGATTTTACATTATTCTATTTGTGTTTTGTATATATTTTTTATACATATTTACATTATTTAATGTGTATTTTGTATATATATTTGATACAAATTTACGTTATTTTAAGTGTATATGTTTATATATTTTCATTCAAATTTCCATTATTTTATGTGTATTTTGTATATGTATTTCAATACAAATTTACCTAATTTTATGTGTATTTTGTATATTTATTTTCATACAAATTTAAACTATTTTTGTGTATTTTTGTATATAGTTTTATACAAACTTAGGTTATTTTATGAGTATTTTGTATATCTATTTTCATACAAATACACATTCTTTTATTGATATTTTGTTTATTTATTTTGACGAGAATTTAAATTATTTAATGTGTATTTTGTATATATATATTTTTATACGTATTTACATAATTTCATTTGTATTTTGTATATATATTTCTATAGAAATATACGTTATTTTATGTGTATTCGTATATAGATTTTTAAACAAATTTACACTTTTATGTGCATTTTGTATATTTTTTAAATACAAATTTACCTTATTGTACGTGCATTTTGTATATTAATTTTAATACAAATTTAATTATTCTATGTGTATTTTTGTATATGTATTTTTAAAAAAATATGTTTTATTTTTGGGTATTTTGCATCTTTATTTTCATACAAAATTACATTATTTTATTGATATTCTGTGTATTTATTTTGATACGATTTTACATTATTCTATGTATATTTTGTATATCTATTTTATACAAATGTACGTTATTTTATGTGAATTTGTTTTCATTTCATACAAATTTACATTATTTTATGTGTATTTTGTACATGTATTTAAATACAAATTTAACTAATTATATGTGTATTTTGTATATCTATTTTCATACAAATTAAAATTTATTTTTTTGTTTTTTTTTTGTATATATTTTTATTCAAATTTTCGTAATTTTATGTGTATTTTGTATATTTATTTTCCTACAAATATACGTTCTTTTATCGGAGTTTTGTTTATTTATTTTGATACGAATTTTCATTTTTTTGGGTGTATTTGATATATATGTATTTTTATACTTATTTACATAATTTTATATGTATTTTGAATATATATTTTCATAGAAATTTACTCTATATGTTTATACAAAAAAACACAAAAATAATTTAAATTTGAATGAAAATAAATATACAAAATACACATAAAATTAGGTAAATTTGTATTAAAATACATATACAAAATACACTTAAAATAATGTAAATTTGAATGAAAATATATAAACAAATACACTTAAAATAACGTTAATTTGTATAAAATATCTATAAAAAATACACATTAAATAATGAAAATATGTATAAAAAAATATATACAAAACACAAATAGTATAATATAAAATCGTATCAAAATATATACACAGAATATTAATAAAATAATGTACATTTGTATGAAAACTAAGATGCAAAATACCTATAAAATAACGCATTTTTTTAAAATTATATATACCAAAATACACATAAAATATTTGAATTTGTATTAAAATAAATATACAAAATGCACATACAATAAGGTAAATTTGTATTGAAATGGATATGCAAAATACATATAAAACAATGTAAATTTGTTTCAAAATATATATACGAATACACATAAAATAACGTAGATTTCTATAAATATATATATACAAAATACAAATAAAATTAAGTAAATACGAATCAAAAATGTATACAAAATACACATAAAATAATGTAAATTCGTATAAATATAAGTAAAAAAAATATCAATAAGAGATACGAATACACATAAAATAACGTATATTTCTATAGAAATATATATACAAAATACACATGAAATGACGTAAATACCTATAAAAATATATATACACAGTACACATTAAATAATGTAAATTCGCATCAAAATAAATAAACAAAATATCAATAAAAGAATGTGTATTTGTATGAAAATAGATATACAAAATACACATAAAATATTGTAAATTTGTATAAAACTCTATTCAAAAAATACACAAAAATAATTTAAATTTGTATAAAAATATATATACAAAATACACATAAAACTAGTTAAATTTCTATTGAAATACATATACAAAATACACATAAAATAATGTAAATTTGAATGAAAATATATAAACAAATACACTTAAAATAACTTAAATTTGTATGAAATATATATAGAAAATCCACATTAAATAATGTAAATATGTGTAAAAAAATATATACAAAACACAAATAGAATAATGTAAAATAGTATCAAAATAAATAAACAGAATATTAATAAAATAATGTAAATTTGTATGAAAATAAAGATGCAAAATACCCATAAAACAACGCATTTCTTATGAAAATGTATAAAATATTTAAATTTGTATTACAATAAATATACAAAATGCACATACAATAAGGTAAATTTGTATTGAAATAGATATGCAAAATACACATAAAACAATGTAAATTTGTTTCAAAATATATATACGAATACACATAAAATAACGTAGATTTCTATAAAAATATATATACAAAATACACATAAAATGAAGTAAATACATATAAGAAAATGTATACAAAATACACATAAAATAATGTAAATTCGTATCAAAATAAATAAACTAAATGCCAATAAAAGAATGTTTACTTGTATAAATATAAATATACAAAATACACATAAAATAACGTAAAATTGTATAAAACTATATACAAAAATAAACAAAAATAATTAAATTTGTATGAAAATAGATATACAAAAGACACATAAAATAAGCTAAATTTGAATTGAAATAGATATAGAAAATACATAAAATAATGTAAATTTGTATCAAAATATATATTCAAATACACATATAATAACGTAAATTTGTATAAAAATATATAAACAAAATACACATTAAATAATGTAAATACGTATAAAAGATATGTACGTAATGTAAATATTTATAAAATTAAAGATGCAAAATACCCATAAAATAACTCATATTTAAAAAAAAATATATACAAAAATACACATTAAATAATTGAATTTGTGTTAAAATAAATATACAAAATAGACATACAATAAGGCAGATTTTTATTGAAATAGATATGCAAAAACATAAAATAATGAAATTTTTTATCAAAATATATACGAATACACACAATAAAATTACGTACATTTTTATGAAAATATATATACAAAATACACATAAAATAATGTAAATACATAGAAAAATATATATACAAAATACACATAAAATAATGTAAATTCGTATCAAAATAAATAAACAAAATTTCCTCTAAAAGAATGTATATTTGAAGGAAAATATATATACAAAATACAAATAAAATAACAAAAATTTGTATAAAGATATATACAAAAATACACAAAAATAGTTTAAATTTGTTTGAAAATAGATATGCAAAATACACATAAAATTAACCAAATTTTTATTGAAATACATATACAAAATACACATAAAATAATGTAAATTTGTATGAAAATATATAAACAAATACACATAAGATAACGTAAATTTCCATAAAATATATGTACAAAATATACATTAAATAATGTAAATATGTCTAAAAATATATATACAAAATACACAGAATAACGTAAAATCGTATCAAAATAAATAAACAGACTATCAATAAAATAATGTAAATTTGTATGAAAATAAAGATGCAAAATACCCATATAAACATATTTGTTTAAAAATATATATACAAAAATACACATAAAATAATTAAATTTGTATCAAAATAAATATACAAAAGGCACATACAATAAAGAAAATTTGTATTGAAATAGATATGCGAAATACACATAAATAATGTAAATTTTTATCAAAATATATATACGAATACACATAAAATAGAGTAAATTTCTATGAAAATATATATTCAAAATACATATAAAATTATGTAAATAAGTATAAAAATATATATATCACATACACCTAAAATAATGAAAATTCGTATCAAAATAAATAAACAAAATTCCGATAAAAGAACGTATATTTGTAAGAAAATAAATATACAAAATACACATAAAATTACGAAAATTTGAATAAAAATATATACTAAAATACACAAAATTAATTTCGATTTGTATGAAAATAGATATACATAATACACATATAATTAGTTAAATTTGCATTTAAATACATGTACAAAATACACATGAAATAATGTAAATTTGTATGAAATGAAAACAAATTCACATAAAATAACGTTCATTTGTATGAAATATATATACAAAATATACATAGAATAATGTAAAATCGTATCAAAATAAATACACAGAATATCAATAAAATAATGTAAATTTGTATGAAAATAAAGATGCAAAATACTCATAAAATAAAGCAAATATATATACAAAATACACATTAAATAATGTAAATTCGCGTCAAAATAAATAAACAAAATATCAATAAAAGAATGTGTATTTGTATGAAAATAGATATACAAAATACACATAAAATAACCTAAATTTGTATCAAACTATATACAAAAATACACAAAAATATTTTAAATTTGTATGAAAATAAATATACAAAATACACATAAAATTAGTTAAATTTGTATTGAAATACATATACAAAATACACATAAAATAATGTAAATTTGAATGAAAAGACATAAACAAATACACTTAAAATAACGTAAATTTGTATAAAAAATATATACAAAACACAAATAGAATAATGTAAAATCGTATCAAAATAAATACACAGAATATTAATAAAATAATGTAAATTTGTATGAAAATAAAGAGGCAAAATACCCATAAAATAACGCTTTTTTTATATAAAAATATATATACCAAAATACATATAAAAAATTAAATTTGTATTAAAATAAATATATAAAAAACACATACAATAAGGTAAATTTGTATTGAAATAGATATGCAAAATACATAAAAAACAATGAAAATTTGTTTCAAAACATATATACGAATACACATAAAATAACGTAGATTTCTATAAAAATATATATACAAAATACACATAAAATGAAATAAATACGTATAAAAAATGTATACAAAATACACATAAAATAATGTAAATTCGTGTCAAAATAAATAAAAAAGTACCAATAAAAGAATGTGTATTTGTATCAATATAAATATACAAAAAACACATAAAATAACGTAAATTTATATAAAACTATACACAAAAATACACAGAAGTATTTTAATTTGTATGAAAATAGATATACAAAATAAGGCAGACTCGTTTCAAATGCAATAAAAAAATTTCAGATAAAAGAACGTATATTTGTAGAAAAAATAAATATACAAAATACACATAAGATAACGAAAATTTGTATGAAAATATATAAAAAAATAAAGAAAAAGAGTTTCAATTTGTATGAAAATAAATAAACAAAATACACATGTATTTTGTATATCTATTTTCACACAAATTTAATTACTTTTGTGTATTTTTGCATATAGTTTTATATAAATTTACGTTATTTTATTTGTATTTTGTATATTTATATTTATATTTTATTAGTATTTTCTTTATTTATTTTCATACGAGTTTACATTATTTTATGTGTATTTTGTATACCTTTTTTTATACGTATTTACTTCATTTTATGTGTATTTTGTATATATATTTATATAGAAATGTACGTTATTTTATGTGTATTCGTATATATATTTTGAAAGAAATTTACATAGTTCTATATGTATTTTGCATATCTATTTCAATACAAATTCACCTTATTGTATGTACATTTTGTATATTTATTTTAATCCAAATTCAAATATTTATGTGTGTTTTGGTATATATATTTAAAAAAAAGATGCGTTATTTTATGGGTATTTTGCATCTTAATTTTCATACAAATTTACATTATTTTATTAATATTCTGTGTATTTATTTTGATACGATTTTTTATCATTCTATTTGTGTTTAGAATATATTTTTTATACATTTTTACATTATTTAATGTGTATTTTGTATATATATTTTATACAAATTTACGTTATTTTAAGTGTATTTGTTTATATATTTTCATTCAAATTTACATTATTTTATGAGAATTTTGTAAATGTATTTCAATACAAATTTACCTAATTTTATGTGTATTTTGTATATTTATTTTTACAAATTTAAATTATTTTGTGTATTTTGTATATACTTTTATACAAATTTAGGTGATTTTATGTGTATATTGTATATCTATTTTCATACAAATATACATTCTTTTATTGATATTTTGTTTATTTATTTTGACGCGAATTTACATTATTTAATGTGTATTTTATATATATTTTATATATATATATATTATATATATTTTGTATATATATATATATATATATATATATTTATATATATTTTATATATATATTTTCATATAAATATACATATTTTATATATTTTGTATATTTATTTTATACAAATTTACATTATTTTATATGTATTTTTATATATATTTTTCTTTATATTTACATTATTTATGTGTATTTTGTATATATATTTTCATAGAAATTTACATTATTTTATGTGTATTTTGTATATATACTTTTGTACGTATTTACATTATTTTCTATGTATTTTGTATATATATTTTCAATACAAATTTACCTTATTGTATGTGTATTTTGTATATTTATTTTAATACAAATTTAATTATGTTATATGTATTTTTGTATATATATATATTTTTTAATATGAGTTATTTTATATTTATATTGCATCTTTATTTTTACAAATTTTTACATTATGTATATATCTTTTATATTTACATTATTTTATGTGTATTTTGTATATATATTTTATACAAATTTACGCTATTATATGTATTTGTATATATATTTTGATACAAATTTACATTATTTTATGTATTTTCGGTATTTATTTCAATACAAATTTCACATTATTTTATGTGTATTTTGTATATATATTTTTATACAAATTTATTCAATTTTGGTATATATTTTTATATAATTTTACACAATTTTATTATCTATTATTTATTTTCATACAAATACACATTCTTTTCATGATATTTTGTTTATTTATTTTGACGCGAATTTACCTAGATATGTATTTTGTATATATATTTTTATACGTATTTACATAATTTCATGTGTATTTTGTATATATATTTCCATAGAAATCTACGTTATTTTATGTGTATTCGTATATATATTTTGAAACAAATTTACTTTGTTTTATATGTATTTTTGAATATCTCTTTCAATACATATTTACCTTACTGTATATGCATTTTGTATATTTATTTCAATACAAATTTAAATATTTTATGTGTATTTTGTATATATATTTTTATAAAAAATGCGCTATTTTATGGGAATTTTGCATCTTTCTTTTCATACAAATTTACATTATTTTAATGATATTCTGTGTATTTATATTGATACGATTTTACATTATTCTATTTCTTTTTTGTATATATTTTTTTATACACATTTACATTATTTAATGTGTATCTTGCATATATATTTTATACAAATTTACGTTATTTTAAGTGTATTTGTTTATATATTTTCATTCAAATTTACATTATTTTGTGTATTTTGTATATGTATTTCAATACAAATTTACCTAATTTTATGAGTATTTTGTATATTTCTTTTCATTCAAATTTTAAATTTTTGTGTACTTTTGTATATAGTTTTATACAAATTTAGGTTATTTAATGTACGCATTTACATTATTTAATGTGTGTTTTGTATATATATTTTTATGCAAATTTACTTTATTTTATGTGCATTTTTGTACATATATTTTTTTAGAAATTTGCGTTATTTTATGTGTATTTGTATATATTTTCTCATACAAATTTACATTATTTTATTGCTATTTTGTTTATTTATTTTGATACGAATGAAAATAGATATACAAAATATACATAAAAAAAACTAAATTTGTATTGAAATATATATACAAAATACATAAAATAATGTAAATTTTTATCAAAATATTTTAACAGATGCGTATAAAATAACGTAAATTTGTTTTAAAATATACAAAATACACATTAAATAATGTAAATATGTATAAAAAATATATACAAAACACTAATAGAATAATGTAAAATCGTATCAAAATATATACACAGAATATTAATAAAACAATGTAAATTTGTATGAAAATAAATAAGCAACATACCCATTAAATAACGCATTTTTTATAAAAGTATATTTACCTAAATACACATGAAAAAAGTAATTTGAATTAAAATAAATATACAATATACACATACAATAAGGTAAATATGTATTGAAATAGATATGCAAAATACACATAAAACAATGTATATTTGTTTCAAAATATATATACGAATAGCCTACACATAAAATAACGCAGATTTGTATAAAAATATATATACAAAATACACATAAAATGAAGTAAATACGTATAAGAAAATGTATACAAAATACACATAAAATAATGTAAATTCGTATCAAAATAAATAAACAAAATACCAATAAAAGAATGTGTATTTGCATAAATATAAATATACAAAATACACATAAAATAACGTAAATTTGTATAAAACTATATACAAAAATACAAAGAAGTAATTAAATTCGTATGAAAATAGATATACAAAATACAGATAAAACAAGCTAAATTTGAATTGAAATGTATATACAAAATACATAAAATAATGTAAATTTGTATCGAAATATTTATAAAAATACATATAATAACGTAAATTTGTTTAAAAATATATAAACAAAATACAGATTATGTAATGTAAATACGTATTAAAAATATGTAAAAAATACACATGTAATCATGTAATTCGTATCAAACTAAATAAACAAAATTTCAATAAAATAATGTAAATTTGTATGAGAAAACATATACAAATACATATAAAATAACGCTAATTTCTATAAAAATTTGTCCAAAAATGAACGTAAAATAAAGTAACTTAGGATAAAAATATATATACAAAACACACATTAAATAATGTAAATGCGTACATAAGATAACCTAAATTTGTATAAAACTATATACAAAAATACATAAAAATAATTTAAATTTGTATGAAAAGAAATATATAAAATACACATAAAATTATGTTAATTTGTATTGAAATACATATATAAAATTCACATAAAATAATGTAAATTTGAAAGAAAATATATAAACAAATATACATATAATACCGTAAATTTGTATGAAATATATATTCAAAATACACATTAAATAATGTAAATATGTATAAAAAAATATATACAAAACACCAATAGAATAATGTAAAATCGTATCAAAATATATATACAGAATGTTAATAAAATAATGTAAATTTGTATGAAAATTAAGATGCAAAATACCTATAGAATAACGCATTTTTTATAAAATTATTGATACCTAAATGCACATAAAATATTTGAATTTGTATTAAAATAAATACACAAAATGCACATACAATAAGGTAAATTTGTATTGAAATAGATATGCAAAATACATATAAAATAATGTAACTTTGTTTCAAAATATATATACGAATACACATAAAATAACGTAGATTTCTATAAAAATACATATACAAAATACACATAATAGTAAGTAAATACGAATAAAAAAATGTATACAAAATACACATAAAATAATGTAAATTCGTATAAATGTAAATAAAAAATATACCAATAAAAGAATGTGTATTTGTATAAATATAAATATACAAAATGCACATAAAATAACGTAAATTTATATAAAACTATATACATAAAATAACGCAAATTTCTATAAAAATATATGTACAAAAATGAACATAAAATAAATTTGCATAAAAATATATACAAAACACACTTTAGATAATGTAAATGAGTATAAAAATATGTATACAAAATACCTATGAAATAATCTAAATTCGTATCGAATTAAATTAAGAAAATACCAATAAAATAATGTAATTTTGGATGAAAACATATACAAAATACACATAAAATAACCTAAATACAAATACAAATATACACATAAAATAATTTAAAATTAAATGAAATAAATATACAAAATAAACATAAAATAAGGTAACCTAAAGATAACCTAAGATAACCTAAATACAAATACAAAAATACACATTAAATAATTTAAAATTGAATGAAATAAATATACAAAATAAAAATAAAATAAGGTAAATTTGTAATAAAATATATGTAAGAATACACATAAAATAATATAAATTTGTATGAAAATATATATGCAAATACACAAAAAATAACATGAATTTGTATAAAATTTGTTTCAAAATATATACGAATACACACAATAAAATAACGTAAATTTTTATGAAAATGTATATATAAAATACACATAAAATAATTTAAATACGTAGAAAAATATATATACAAAATACACATAAAATAATGTAAATTCGTAAAAAATTAAATACACAAAATTCCAATAAAAGAATGTATATTTGTAGGAAAATATATATACAAAAAACAAATAAAATAACTAAAATTTGTATAAAAATATATACAAAAATACACATAAGAATTTAAATTTGTTTGAAAATAGATATGCAAAATACACATAAAGTTAGGCAAATTTGTATTGAAATACATATACAAAACTCACAAAAAATAATGTAAATTTGTATGAAAATATATAAACAAATACATATAAAATAACGTAAATTTGGATAAATATATATACAAAATATACATTAAATATTTTAAATATGTATAAAAATATATTATATTATATATATTTTTATTGATATTTGCGTTATTTATGTGTATTTTGTATATGTTTTCTCATAGAAATTTACATTATTTTATTGGTATTTTGTCTATTTATTTTGATAGGAATTACATGATTATTTGTGTATTTTGAACAATTTTTTTATACGTATTTATATTATTTAATGTGTATTTTGTTTACATATTTTTATACAAATTTACGTTATTATATGTGTATTTGTATAACTATTTTGATACAAATTTACATTATTTTATGTATTTTGTATTTATATTTCAATTCAAATTTAGCTTATTTTATGTGTATTTTGTATATCTATTTATTTTAATACAAAATCATATATTTTATGTTTTTTCGTATATATATTTTTATAAAAAATGCGTTATTTTATGGGTATTTTGCATCTTAATTTTCATACAAATTTACATTATTTTATTAATATTTTCTGTATTTATTTTGATATGATTTTACATTATTTTATTTGTGTTTTGTATATATTTTTTTATACATATTAACATTATTTAATGTGTTTTTTGTATATATATTTGATACATATTTACGTTATTTTAAGTTATTTTATGTGTATTTGTTTATATATTTTGACACAAATTTACATTATTTCATGGGTATTTTGTATATATATTTCAAAAGAAATTTACCTAGTTTTATGTGTATTTTGAATATCTATTTTCATACAAACTCAAATTATTTTTATGCATTTTTGTATATATTTCAATACAAATTTTAGTTATGCTATGTGTATTTTGTTAATCTATTTTCATTCAAATATTTTATTGGTATTTTGTTGATTTATATTGATACGAATTTACATTATTTTATATGTACTTTGTATATATATTTTTATACGCATTTACATTATTTAATATTTATTTTGAATATATAATTTTATACAAATTCATGGTATTTTATGTGTATTTGTATATATATTTTCATATAAATTTACAATTTTTTATGTGTATTTTGTACATATATTTCATTACAAATGTACCTTATTTAATGTTTATTTGTATGTGTATTTTGTACATTTATATTTATACAAATACACATTCTTTTATTGGTATTTTGTTTATTTATTTTGTTTCGAATTTACATTATTTAATGTGTATTTTGTTTACATTTTTTTATTCGTATTTACTTAATTTTATGTGTATTTTGTATATATATTTTTATAGAAATCTACGTTATTTTATGTGTATTCGTATATATATTTTGAAACAAATTTACATTGTTTTATATGTATTTTTGCATATCTCTTTCAATAGAGGTTTACCTTATTGTATGTGCATTTTGTATATTTATTTCAATACAAATTTAAATATTTTATGTGTATTTTGGTACATATATTTGTATGAGAAATGCGCTATTTGATGGGAATTTTGCATCTTTATTTTCATACAAATTCACATTATTTTATTAATATTCGGTGTATTTATTTTGATACAATTTTACATTATTTTATTTGTTTTTTGTATATATATTTTTGTGTATTTTTGTATATAGTTTTATACAAATTTAGATTATTTTATGTACGCATTAAACACATAAAATAACGTAGATTTCTATAAAAATATATAAAAAATACACATAAAATGAAGTAAATACGTATAAAAAAATGAATACAAAATACACATAAAAATCGTATTAGAATAAGTAAACTAAATACCAGTAAAAGAATGTGTATTTGTATCAATATAGATATACAAAATAGACATAAAATATCGTAAATTTGTATAAAACTATATAAAAAAACCCACAGAAGTAATTAAATTTGTATGAAAATATATATACAAAATACAGCTAAAATAAGCTAAATTTGAATTGAAATGTACATACAAAATACATAAAATAATGTAAATCTGTATCAAAATATTTATACAAATACATATAATAACGAAGATTTGTTTAAAAAATATATAAACAAAATACACATTAAGTAATGTAAATACGTATAAAAATATGTACAAAATACATATAATCATGTAACTCGTATCAAAATAAATAAACAAAATAGCAAAAAAATAATGTAAATTTGTATGAGAAAACATATACAAATAACGCAAATTTCTATTAAAATATATGTACAAAAATGCACATAAAATAAAGTAAATTTGCATAAAAATATATATACAAAAAACACACAAAATAATGAAAATCCGTACATAAAATAACCTAAATTTGTATAAAACTATATACAAAAATACACAAAAATAATTTAAATTTGTTTGAAAAGAAATATACAAAATACACATAAAATTAGGTAAATTTGTATTGAAATACATATACAAAATACACATCAAATAATGTAAATTTGAATGAAAATATATAAACAAATACACTTAAAATAACGTAAATTTGTATAAAATATATATGCAAGATACACATTAAATAATGTAAATGTGTATAAAAAATATATACAAAATCAAATAGAATAATGTAAAATCGTATCAAAATAAATACACAGAATATCAATAAAATAATGTAAATTTGTATGAAAATAAAGATGCAAAATTCCCAAAAATTATCGCATTTTTTTAAAATATATATACCAAAATACACATAAAATATTTAAATTTGTATTGAAATAAATATACAAAATGCATATACAGTAAGGTAAATTTGTATTAAAAGAGATATTCAAAAATACATATAAAACAATGTAAATTTGTTTCAAAATATATATACGAATACACATAAAATAAAATAGATTTCTGTAGAAATATATATACAAAATACATATGAAATTATGTAAATACGTATAAAAATATATATACAAAATACATATCAAATAATGTAAATTCGTGTCAAAATAAATAAACAAAATATCATGAAAAGAATGTGTATTTGTATGAAAATAGATAATAGATAATAAATTTGTATAAAATATATATGCAAGATACACATTAAATAATGTAAATATGTATAAAAAAGTATATACAAAAAACAAATAGAATAATGTAAAATCGTATCAAAATAAATACACCGAATATTAATAAAATAATGTAAATTTGTATAAAAATAAAGATGCAAAATTCCCATAAAATAGCGCATTTCTTATAAAAATATATGTACCAAAATACACATAAAATATTTAAATTTGTATTGAAATAAATATACAAAATGCACATACAATAAGGTAAATTTGTATTGAAAGAGATATGCAACAATACATATAAAACAACGTAAATTTGTTTCAAAATATATATACGAATTCAAATAAAAAAACGTAGATTTCTATAAAAATATATATACAAAATACACATAAAATTAAGTAAATACGTATAAAAAAGTGTAAACAAAATACACATAAAATAATGTAAATTCGATTTAAAATAAATAAACAAAATACCAATAAAAGAATGTGTATTTGGATAAATATAAATATACAAAATACATATACAAAATAAACATAAAATAAGGTAGATTTGTAATAAAATATATGTACAAAATACACATAAAATAATTTAAATTTATATAAAAATATATATACAAATACCCATAAAATACCATGAATTTGTATAAAAATATATACTCAAAATAAATATTAAATAATGTAAAAGCGTATAAAAATATATATACAAAGTACATATAAAATAATGTAAATTCGTATCAATATAATTCAACAAAACACCAATAAAATAATATATATCTGAATGAAAATAAATTTACAAAATACACATAACATAACTAAAATTTGTATTAAAATATATACAAAAATACATAGAAATAATTTGAGTTTGTATGAAAATAGATATACAAAATACACATAAAACTAGGTAAATTTCTTTTGAAATGTATATACAAAATAGCCATAAAATATTGTAAATTTGTGTCAAAATATATAAACAAATACACATAAAATAACGTAAATTCGTATGAAAAATATATACAAAATACACATAGAATAATGTCAATTCGTATTAAAATGAATAAGCAGAATATCAATAAAATAAAGTAAATTTGTATGAAAAAAAAGATGCAAAATACGCAAAAAATAAAGCATATGTTTATAAAAATACAGATACAAAAATACACATCGAAAAATTAAATTTGTATTAAAATTAATATACAAAATGCGTATATAATAAGATAAATTTGTATTGAAAAAATATGCAATATACACGTTTATTCATACAAATTTATATTATTTTATTGGTATTTTGTTTATTTATTTTGATACGAATTACATGATTATATGTGTATTTTGTACACATTTTTTTATACGTACTTACATTGTTTAATGTGTATTTTGTTTATATATTTTCATACGTTATTATATGTGTATTTGTATAAATATTTTGATACAAATTTACTATATTTCATGTATTTTGTATATATATTTCAATTCAAATTTAGCTTATTTTGTGTGTATTTTGAATATATTTTCATACAAATTTAATTACTTCTGTGTATATTTGTATGTAGTTTTATATAAATTTACGTTATTTTATGTGTATTTTTTATATTTATACAAATACACATTCTTTTAATTGTATTTTGTTTATTTATTTTGATACGAATTTACATTATTTTATGTGTATTTTGTATACATTTTTTTATACGTATTTACTTCATTTTATGTGTATTTTGTATATATATATATATATATATATATATATATATATATATATATATATATATATATATATATATATATATATATATTGAAATCTACGTTATTTTATGTGTATTCGTATACATATTTTTAAACAAATTTGCATTGCTTTATATGTATTTTGCATATCTATTTTAATACAAATTTACCTTATTGTATGTGTTTTTTATATATTTATTTTAATACAAATCTAATTTTTTTATGTGCATTTTGGTATATATATTTTTATAAATAAAAAAAATGCGTCATTTTATGGGTATTTTGCCTCTTTATTTTCATACAAATTTACATTATTATATTAATATTCTGTGTATTTATTTTGATACGATTTTGCATTATTCTATTTGTGTTTTGAATATATTTTTTTATACAAATTTACGTTATTTTAAGTGTATTTGTTTATGTATTTTCATTCAAATTTACATTATTTTATGTGTATTTTGTATATGTATTTCCATACAAATTTACCTAATTTTATGTGTATTTTGTATATTTATTTTCATACAAATTTAAAATATTTTTGTGTTTTTTTGTATATAGTTTGATACAAATTTAGGTTATTTTATGTGTATTTTGTATATCTATTTTCATACAAATAGACATTCTTTTATTGATATTTTGTTCATTTATTTTGACGCGAATTTTATGTGAATTTGTTTTCATTTCATGCAAATTTACATTATTTCATGTGTATTTTGTACATGTATTTAAATACAAATTTAACTAATTATATGTGTATTTTGTATATCTATTTTCATACAAATTGAAATTTATTTTTTTGTTTTTTTGTATATATTTTTATTCAAATTTTCGTAATCTTATAAAAATATATATACCAAAATACCCATGAAATATTTAAATTTGCATTGAAATAAATATACAAAATGCACATACAATAAGGTAAATTTGTATTGAGAGAGATATTTAAAAATACATACAAAACAATGTAAATTTGTTTCAAAATATATATACGAATACAAATAAAAAAAACGTAGATTTCTATAAAAATATATATACAAAATACACATAAAATTAAGTAAATACGTATAAAAAAATGTATACAAAATACACATAAAATAATGTAAATTCGAATTAAAATAATAAACAAAATACCAATAAAAGAATGTGTATTTGGATAAATATAAATATACAAAATACACACACAAAATAAACATAAAATAAGGTAGATTTGTAAAAAAATATATGTACAAAATACACATAAAATAATGTAAATTTATATAAAAATATATATACAAATACTCATAAAATACCATGAATTTGTATAAAAATATATATTCAAAATAAATATTAAATAATGTAAAAGCGTATAAAAATATATATACAAAGTACATATAAAATAATGTAAATTCGTATCAATATAAATCAACAAAACACCAATAAAATAATATATATTTAAAAGAAAATAAATTTACAAAATACACATAACATAACTAAAATTTGTATTAAAATATATACAAAAATATACAAAATACACATAAAATAAAGTAATTTTGAATTAAAATAAATGTAAATTTGAATGAAAATATATAAACAAATACTCTTAAAATAACGTAAATTTGTATAAAATATATATGCAAGATACACATTAAATAATATAAATGTGTATAAAAAAAATATACAAAAAACAAATAGAATAATGTAAAATCGTATCAAAATAAATACACAGAATATCAATAAAATAATGTAAATTTGTATGAAAATAAAGATGCAAAATTCCCAAAAATTATCGCATTTTTTATAAAAATATATATCCCAAAATACACATAAAATATTTAAATTTGTATTGAAATAAATATACAAAATGCATATACAGTAAGGTAAATTTGTATTAAAAGAGATATTCAAAAATACATATAAAACAATGTAAATTTGTTTCAAAATATATATACGAATACACATAAAATAAAGTAGATTTCTATAGAAATATATATACAAAATACATATGAAATTATGTAAATACGTATAAAAATATATATACAAAATACATATCAAATAATGTAAATTCGTGTCAAAATAAATAAACAAAATATCATGAAAAGAATGTGTATTTGTTTGAAAATAGATAATAGATAATAAATTTGTATAAAATATATATGCAAGATACACTTTAAATAATGTAAATATGTATAAAAAAGTATATACAAAAAACAAATAGAATAATGTAAAATCGTATCAAAATAAATACACCGAATATTAATAAAATAATGTAAATTTGTATGAAAATAAAGATGCAAAATTCCCATAAAATAGCGCATTTCTTATAAAAATATATATACCAAAATACACATAAAATATTTAAACTTGTATTGAAATAAATATACAAAATGGACATACAATAAGGTAAATTTGTATTGAAAGAGATATGCAAAAATACATATAAAACAATGTAAATTTGTTTCAAAATATATATACGAATACAAATAAAAAAACGTAGATTTCTATAAAAATATATATACAAAATACACATAAAATTAAGTAAATACGTATAAAAAAATGTATACAAAATACACATAAAATAATGTAAATTCGATTTAAAATAAATAAACAAAATACCAATAAAAGAATGTGTATTTGGATAAATATAAATATACAAAATACATATACAAAATAAACATAAAATAAGGTAGATTTGTAATAAAATATATGTACAAAATACACACAAAATATTTTAAATTTATATAAAAATATATATACAAATACACATAAAATACCATGAATTTGTATAAAAATATATACTCAAAATAAATATTAAATAATGTAAAAGCGTATAAAAATATATATACAAAGTACATATAAAATAATGTAAATTCGTATCAATATAATTCAACAAAACACCAATAAAATAATATATATTTGAATGAAAATAAATTTACAAAATACACATAACATAACTAAAATTTGTATTAAAATATATACAAAAATACATAGAAATAATTTGAGTTTGTATGAAAATAGATATACAAAATACACATAAAACTAGGTAAATTTCTTTTGAAATGTATATACAAAATAGCCATAAAATATTGTAAATTTGTGTCAAAATATATAAACAAATACACATAAAATAACGTAAATTCGTAAGAAAAATATATACAAAATACACATAGAATAATATCAATTCTTATTAAAATGAATGAGCAGAATATCAATAAAATAATGTAAATTTGTATGAAAATGAAGATGCAAAATACCCAAAAAATAAAGCATATGTTTATAAAAATACAGATACAAAAATACACATCGAATAACTAAATATGTATTATTTGTATTAACAAAATGCATATATAATAAGATAAATTTGTATTGAAAAAATATGCAACATACACGTTTACTCATACAAATTTATATTATTTTATTGGTATTTTGTTTATTTATTTTGATACGAATTACATGATTATATGTGTATTTTGTACACATTTTTTTTTTACGTATATACATTGTTTAATGTGTATTTTGTTTATATATTTTCATACAAATTTACGGTATTATATGTGTATTTGTATAAATATTTTGATACAAATTTACTTTATTTCATGTATTTTGTATATATATTTCAATTCAAATTTAGCTTATTTTGTGTGTATTTTGAATATATTTTCATACAAATTTAATTACTTCTGTGTATATTTGTATGTAGTTTTATATAAATTTACGTTATTTTATGTGTATTTTTTATATTTATATTTATACAAATACACATTCTTTTAATGGTATTTTGTTTATTTATTTTGATACGAATTTACATTATTTTATGTGTATTTTGTATACATTTTTTTATACGTATTTACTTCATTTTATGTGTATTTTGTATATATATATTTATTAAAATCTACGTTATTTTATGTGTATTCGTATACATATTTTTAAACAAATTTGCATTGCTTTATATGTATTTTGCATATCTATTTCAATACAAATTTACCTTATTGTATGTATTTTTTATATATTTATTTTAATACAAATCTAATTTTTTTTTATGTGTAATTTGGTAAATATATTTTTATAAATAAAAAAATGCGTCATTTTATGGGTATTTTGTCTCTTTATTTTCATACAAATTTACATTATTATATTAATATTCTGTGTATTTATTTTGATACGATTTTGCATTATTCTATTTGTGTTTTGTATATATTTTTTATACAAATTTACGTTATTTTAAGTGTATTTGTTTATGTATTTTCATTCAAATTTACATTATTTTATGTGTATTTTGTATATGTATTTCCATACAAATTTACCTAATTTTATGTGTATTTTTTCTATTTTTTACAAATTTAAAATATTTTTGTGTGTTTTTGTATATAGTTTGATACAAATTTAGGTTATTTTATGTGTATTTTGTATATCTATTTTCATACAAATAGACATTCTTTTATTGATATTTTGTTTATTTATTTTGACGCGAATTTTATGTGAATTTGTTTTCATTTCATGCAAATTTACATTATTTTATGTGTATTTTGTACATGTATTTAAATGCAAATTTAACTAATTATATGTGTATTTTGTATATCTATTTTCATACAAATTGAAATTTATTTTTTTGTTTTTTTGTATATATTTTTATTCAAATTTTCGTATAAAAATATATATACCAAAATACACATAAAATATTTAAATTTGCATTGAAATAAATATACAATATGCACATACAATAAGGTAAATTTGTATTGAGAGAGATATGCAAAAATACATACAAAACAATGTAAATTTGTTTCAAAATATATATACGAATACAAATTAAAAAAAACGTAGATTTCTATAAAAATATATATACAAAATACACATAAAATTAAGTAAATACGTATAAAAAAATGTATACAAAATAAACATAAAATAATGTAAATTCGAATTAAAATAAATAAACAAAATACCAATAAAAGAATGTGTATTTGGATAAATATAAATATACAAAATACACATACAAAATAAACATAAAATAAAGTAGATTTGTAAAAAAATATACGTACAAAATACACATAAAATAATGTAAATTTATATAAAAATATATATACAAATACACATAAAATACCATGAATTTGTTTAAAAATATATATTCAAAATAAATATCAAATAATGTAAAAGCGTATAAAAATATATATACAAAGTACATATAAAATAATGTAAATTCGTATCAATATAAATCAACAAAACACCAATAAAATAATATATATTTGAAAGAAAATAAATTTACAAAATACACATAACATAACTAAAATTTGTATTAAAATATATACAAAAATATACAAAATACACATAAAATAAAGTAATTTTGAATTAAAATAAATGTAAATTTGAATGAAAATATATAAACAAATACTCTTAAAATAACGTAAATTTGTATAAAATATATATGCAAAATACACATTAAATAATATATACATATAAAAATATATACAAAAAACAAATAGAATAATGTAAAATCGTATCAAAATAAATACACAGAATATCAATAAAATAATGTAAATTTGTATGAAAATAAAGATGCAAATTTCCCAAAAATTATCGCATTTTTTATAAAAATATATATATACCAAAATACACATAAAATATTTAAATTTGTATTGAAATAAATATACAAAATGCATATACAGTAAGGTAAATTTGTATTAAAAGAGATATTCAAAAATACATATAAAACAATGTAAATTTGTTTCAAAATATATATACGAATACACATAAAATAAAGTAGATTTCTATAGAAATATATATACAAAATACATATGAAATTATGTAAATACGTATGAAAATATATATACAAAATACATATCAAATAATGTAAATTCGTGTCAAAATAAATAAACAAAATATCATGAAAAGAATGTGTATTTGTATAAAAATAGATAATAGATAATAAATTTGTATAATATATATATGCAAAATACACATTAAATAATGTAAATATGTATAAAAAAAATATATACAAAAAACAAATAGAATAATGACAATCGTATCAAAATAAATACACCGAATATTAATAAAATAATGTAAATTTTTATGAAAATAAAGATGCAAAAATCCCATCAAATAGCGCATTTCTTATAAAAATATATATACCAAAATACACATAAAATATTTAAATTTGTATTGAAATAAATATACAAAATGCACATACAATAATGTAAACTTATATTGAAAGAGATATGCAAAAATACATATAAAACAATGTAAATTTGTTTCAAAATATATATACGAAAACACATAAAATAACATAGATTTCTATAATAATATATATACAAAATACACATAAAATTAGGTAAATACGTATAAAAAAATGTAAACAATATACACATGAAATAATATAAATTCGAAACAAAATAAATGAACAAAATACCAATAAAAGAATGTGTATTTGTTATGTGTATTTTTGTATATAGTTTTATACAAATTTACGATATTTTATGTGTAATTTGTATATTTATATTTATACAAGTACACATTCTTTTACTGGTATTTTGTTTATTTATTTTGATACGATTTTTATGTGTATTTTGTATTCATTTTTTTATGCGTATTTACTTCATTTTATGTGTATTTTGTATATATTTTATAGAAATCAACGTTATTTTATGTGTATTCGTATATATATTTTGAAACAAATTTACATTGTTTTATATGTATTTTGCATATCTATTTCATTACAAATTTACCTTACAGTATGTGCATTTTTATATTTATTTTAACACAAATTTTAATATTTTATGTGTATTTTGGTATATATAATTTTTATAAAAGATGCGTTATTTTATGGCTATTTTGCATCTTTACTTTCATACAAATTTACATTATTTAATTAATATTCTGTGTATTTATTTTGATACGATTTTACATTATTCTATTTGTGTTTTGTATATATTTTTTATACATATTTACGTTATTTAATTAGTATTTTGTAGATATATTTGATACAAATTTACGTTATTTTAGGTGTATATGTTTATATATTTTCATTCAAATTTCCATTATTTTATGTGTATTTTTTATATGTATTTCAATACAAATTTACCTAATTTTATGTGTATTTTGTATATTTATTTTCATACAAATTTAAATTATTTTTGTGTATTTTTGTATATAGTTTTATACAAACAGGTTATTTTATGAGTATTTTGTATATCTATTTTCATACAAATACACATTCTTTTATTGATATTTTGTTTATTTATTTTGACGAGAATTGAAATTATTTAATGTGTATTTTGTATATATATTTTTATACGTATTTACATCATTTCATGTGTATTTTGTATATATATTTCTATAGAAATCTACGTTATATTATGTGTATTCGTATATAGATTTTTAAACAAATTTACATTTTTATGTGTATTTTGCATATTTTTTTAATAAAAATTTACCTTATTGTATATGCATTTTGTATATTAATTTTAATACAAATTTAATTATTCTTTGTGTATTTTTGTATATGTATTTTTAAAAAAAATATGCTTTATTTTATGGGTATTTTGCATCTTTATTTTCATACAAATTTACGTTATTTTATTGATATTCTGCTCATTCATTTTGATACGATTTGACATTATTCTATGTGTATTTTGTATATATTTTTCATTCAAATTTACATTATTTTATGTGTATTTGTTTATATATTTTGACACAAATTTACAATATTTTATGGGTTTTTTGTATATATATTTCAAAAGAAATTTACCTAGTTTTATGTGTATTTTGAATATCTATTTTCATACAAACTCAAAATATTTATATGTATTTTTGTATATATTTCAATACAAATTTTAGTTATGTTATGTGTATTTTGTAAATGTTTTTTCATTTAAATATATATTATTTTATTGGTATTTTGTTGATTTATATTGATACGAATTTACATTATTTTATATGTACTTTTTATATATATTTTTATACGCATTTACATTATTTAATATTTATTTTGAATATATAATTTTATTCAAATTCATGGTATTTTATGTGTATTTGTATATATATTTTCATATAAATTTACATTATTTTTTGTGTATTTTGTACATATATTTCATTACAAATTTACCTTATTTTATGTTTATTTTGTATGTGTATTTTGTACATTTATATTTATACACGTTTACTCATACAAATTTATATTATTTTATTCGTATTTTGTTTATTTATTTTGATACGAATTACATGATTATATGTGTATTTTGTACACATTTTTTATACGTATTTACATTATTTAATGTGTATTTTGTTTATATATTTTCATACAAATTTACATTATTATATGTGTATTTGTACAAATATTTTGATACAAATTTACTTTATTTCATGTATTTTGTATATATATTTCAATTCAAATTTAGCTTATTTTGTGTGTATTTTGTATGTATTTTCATACAAATTTAATTACTTCTGTGTATTTTTGTATATAGTTTTATATAAATTTACGTTATTTTATGTGTATTTTGTATATTTATATTTATACAAATACACATTCTTTTATTGGTATTTTGTTTATTTATTTTGATACGAATTTACATTATTTTATGTGTATTTTGTATACATTTTTTTATACGTATTTACTTCATTTTATGTGTATTTTGTATATATATTTTTATAGAAATCTACGTTATTTTATGTGTATTCGTATATATATTTTGAAACAAATTTACATTGTTTTATATGTATTTTGCAAATCTATTTCAATACAAATTTACCTTATTGTATGTGTTTTTTGTATATTTATTTTAATGCAAATTTAATTTTTTGATGTGTATTTTGGTATATATATATATATATACACATTCTTTTATTGATATTTTGTTTATTTATTTTGACGCGAATTTACAGTATTTAATGTGTATTTTGTATATATATTTTTATACGTATTTACATCATTCGCGTCAAAATAAATAAACAAAATATCAATAAAAGAATGTGTATTTGTATGAAAATAGATATACAAAATACACATAAAATAACCTAAATTTGTATCAAACTATATACAAAAATACACAAAAATATTTTAGATTTGTATGGAAATAAATATACAAAATACACATAAAATTAGGTAAATTTGTATTGAGATACATACACAAAATATACATAAAATAATGTAAATTTGAATGAAAATACATAAACAAATACACTTAAAATAACGTAAATTTGTATAAAAAAATATGTACAAAACACAAATAGAAAAATGTAAAATCGTATCAAAATAAATACACAGAATATTAATAAAATAATGTAAATTTGTATGAAAATAAAGAGGCAAAATACCCATAAAATAACGCATTTTTTTTTATTTATAAAAATATATATACCAAAACCACATAAAAAAATTAAATTTGAATTAAAATAAATATATAAAAAACACATACAATAAGGTAAATTTGTATTGAAATAGATATGCAAAATACATATAGAGCAATGTAAATTTGTTTCAAAATATATATACGAATACACACAAAATAACGTAGATTTCTATAGAAATATATATACAAAATAAACATGAAATGATGTAAATACGTATAAAAATATATATACAAAATACATATTAAATAATGTAAATTCGTGTCAAAGTAAATAAGGAAAATATCAATAAAAGAATGTGTATTTGTATGAAGATACATATACAAAATACACATAAAATAACGTAAATTTGTATAAAACTATATATATAAATACACAAAAATAAATTAAATTTGCATGAAAATAAATATACAAAATACACATAAAATTACGTAAATTTGTATAGAAATACATATATAAAATACACATAAAATAATGTAGATTTGAATGAAAATATATAAACAAATACACTTAAATTAACGTAAATTTGTATAAAATATATATACAAAATACTCATTAAATAATGTAAATATGTATAAAAAATATATATACAAAACACAAATAGAATAATGTAAAATCGTATCATAATAAATACACAGAATGTAAATAAAATTATGTCAATTTGCATGAAAATAAAGATGAAAAATACCCATAAAATAACGCATTTTTTATTAATATACAAAATACACATGAAAGGATGTACATACGTATAAATATATATATACAAAATACAAATTAAATAATGTAAACTCGCGTCAAAATAAATAAACAAAATATCAATAAAAAAATGTGTATTTGTATGAAAATAAATACACAAAATACACTTAAGATAACATAAATTTGTATAAAACTATATACAAAAATACACAAAAATAATTTAAATTTGTATGAAAATAAATATACAAAATACACATAAAATTAGGTAAATTTGTATTGAAATACATATACAAAATACACATAAAATAATGTGAATTTGAATGAAAATACATATACAAATACACGTAAAATAACGTAAATGTGTATAAAAAAATATATACAAAACACAAATAGAATAATGTAAAATCGTATCAAAATAAATACACAGAATATTAATAAAATAATGTAAATTTGTATGAAAATGAAGAAGCAAAATACCCATAAAATAACGCATTTTTTTATAAAAATATATATACCAAAATACACATAAATAAAAAATTTGTATTAAAATAAATATACAAAATATAGATACAATAAGGTAAATCTGTATTGAAATAGATATGCAAAATATATATAAAACAATGTAAATTTGTTTCAAAATATATATACACATAAAATATTTGAATTTGTATTAAAATAAATATTCAAAATGCACATACAATAAGGTAAATTTGTATTGAAATAGATATGGAAAATACATATAAAACCATGTAAGTTTTTTTCAAAATATATATACGAATAC
This sequence comes from Eriocheir sinensis, assembly GCF_024679095.1. Classification (NCBI taxonomy): domain Eukaryota; kingdom Metazoa; phylum Arthropoda; class Malacostraca; order Decapoda; family Varunidae; genus Eriocheir; species Eriocheir sinensis. Next base: position 9,346,141 of record NC_066558.1, on the reverse strand, counting down.
ACATAAAATAACGTATATTTCTATGAAAATAGATATACAAAATACACATAAAATGAAGTCAATACGTATAAAAAAAGGTATACAAAATACACATAAAATAAAGTAAACTCGTATCAAAATAAATAAACAAAATACTAATAAAAGAATGTGTATTGTATAAATATAAATATACAAAATACAAATAAAATAACGTAAATTTATATAAAACTATATGCAAAAATACACAAAAGTAAATAAATTTGTGTGAAAATAGATATTCAAATTACATGTGTATTTTGTATATTTATTTTCATACAAATTGAAATTATTTTTGTTTATTTTTTTATATATTTTCATACAAATTTTCGTTATTTTATGTGTATTTTGTATATTTTTTTTTTCTTCAGATATACGTTCTTTTATCTGAATTTTGTGTATTGAATTTGAAACGAATTTACCTTATTTTGTATATCTATTTTCATACAAATTGAAATTATTTTTGTTTATTTTTTTATATATTTTCATACAAATTTACGTTATTTTATGTGTATTTTGTATATTTATATATATACAAATACACATTCTTTTATTGGTATTTTGTATATTCATTTTGATACGAATTTACATTATTTTATGTGTAATTTGTATACATTTTTTATACGTATTTACTTCATTTTATGTGTATTTTGTATATATATTTTTATAGAAATCTACGTTATTTTATGTGTATTCGTATATATATTTTGAAACAAATTTACATTGTTTTATATGTATTTTGCATATCTATTTCAATACAATTTTACCTTATTGTATGTGTTTTTTATATATTTATTTTAATACAAATTAATTTTTTTTATGTGTATTTGGTATATATATTTTTATAAATAAAAAAATGCGTTATTTTATGGGTATTTTGCCACTTTATTTTCATACAAATTTACATTATTTTATTAATATTCTGTGTATTTATTTTGATCCAATTTATATTATTCTATTTGTTTTGTATATATTTTTTTTATACAAATATACGTTATTTAAAGTGTATTTGTTTATGTCTTTTCATTCAAATTTACATTATTTTATGTGTATTTTGTATATGTATTTCAATACAAATTTACCTAATTTTATGTGTATTTTGTGTATTTATTTTCATACAGATTTAAAATATTTTTGTGTATTTTTGTCTATAGTTTGAGACAAATTTAGGTTATTTTATGTGTATTTTGTATATCTATTTTCATACAAATACACATTCTTTTATTGATATTTTGTTTATTTATTTTGACACGAATTTACAGTATTTAATGTGTATTTTGTATATATATTTTTATACGTATTTACATCATTTCATGTGTATTTTGTATATATATTCCTATATAAATCAACCTTATTTTATGTGTATTCGTATACATATTTTGAAACAAATTTACACTGTTTTATGTGTATTTTGCGTTTTTTTTGCAATACAAATTTACCTTATTGTATGTGCATTTTGTACAAATTTACGTTATTTTCTGTGTATTTTGTATATTTATATTTATACAAATACACATTCTTTTATTGGTATTTTGTTTATTTATTTTGATACGAATTTACATTATTTTATGTGTATTTTGTATATTTTCTTATACGTATTTACTTCATTTTATGTGTATTTTGTATATATATTTTTATACAAATCTACGTTATTTTATGTGTATTCGTATATATATTTTGAAACAAATTTACATTGTTTTATATGTATTTCGCATATCTATTTTAATACAGATTTACCTTATTGTAAGTGTATTTTGTATATTTATTTTAATACAAAATAATTTTTTCATGTGTATTTTGGTATATATATTTTTATAAAAAATGCGTTATTTAATGGGTATTTTGCATCTTTATTTTCATACAAATTTACATTGTTTTATTAATATTCTGTGTATTTATTTTGATACGATTTTACATTATTCTATTTGTGTTTTGTATATATTTTTTTATACATATTTACATTATTTAATGTGTATTTTGTATATTTTAAAACAAATTTACGTTATTTTATACGCATCTGTTAAAATATTTTGATACAAATTTACATTATTTTTTGTATTTTGTATATATATTTCAATACAAATTTAGTTCATTTTATGTATATTTTGTATATCTATTTTCATTCGTATCAAAATAAATAAACAAAATAGCAATAAAATAATGTAAATTTGTATGAGAAAACATATACAAATACACATAAAATAACGCAAATTTCTAAAAAAATATATGTACAAAAATGCACATAAAATAAAGTAGATTTGCATAAAAATATATATACAAAACACTCATTAAATAATGTAAATGCGTACATAAAATAACCTAAATTTGTATAAAACTATATACTATATAAAAAACTATATACCCACAAAAAATATTTAAAATTTGTATGAAAAGAAATATACAAAATACACATAAAATTAGGTAAATTTGTATTGAAATACATATACAAAATACACATAGAATAATGAAAATTTGAATGAAAATATATAAACAAATACACTTAAAATAACGTAAATTTGTATAAAATATATATGCAAGATACACATTAAATAATGTAAATGTGTATAAAAAAATATATACAAAAAAGAAATAGAATAATGTAAAATCCTATCAATATAAATACTCAGAATATCAATAAAATAATAATACACATAAACATATATATACCAAAATACACATAAAATATTTAAATTTGTATTGAAATAAATATACAAAATGCATATACAGTAAAGTAAATATGTATTGAAAGAGATATTCAAAAATACATATAAAACAAAGTAAATTTATTTCAAAATATATATACGAATACACATAAAATAACGTAGATTTCTTTAGAAATATATATACAAAATACACATGAAATTATGTAAATACGTATAAAAATATATATACAAAATACATATCTTGGTAAATTCGTGTCAAAATAAATAAACAAAATATCATGAAAAGAATGTGTATTTGTATGAAAATAAATAATAGATAATAAATTTGTATGAAATATATATGCAAGATACACATTAAATAATGTAAATATGTTTAAAAAATATATATACAAAAAACAAATATAATAATGTGAAATCGTATCAAAATAAATACACCGAATATTAATAAAATAATGTAAATTTGTATGAAAATAAAGATGCAAAATTCCCATCAAATAGCGCATTTCTTATAAATATATATATACCAAAATACACATAAAATATTTAAATTTGTATTGAAATAAATATACAAAATGCACATACAATAAGGTAAACTTGTATTGAAAGAGATATGCAAAAATACATATAAAACAATGTAAATTTGTTTCAAAATATATATAACAATACACATAAAATAACGTAGATTTCTATAAAAATATATTTACAAAATACACATAGAATAATGTAAAATTGTTTAAAAAAAATAGACAAAATATAAATAAAAAAAAAGTAAATTTGTATGAAAATAAAAATGCAAAATACCCATAAAATAAAACATATTTTTATAAAAATACATATACAAAAATACACATAGCGTAATTAAATTTGTATTAAAATTAATATACAAAATGCATATACAATAAGGTAAATTTGTATTGAAAAAATATGCAAAATACACATCAAACAGTGTAAATTTATTTCAAAATCTATATACGAATACTCATAAATCAACGTAGATTTCTATAGAAATATATATATACAAAACACACATCAAATCATGAAAACACGTATAAAAATATATATATAAAATACACATTAAATAATGTAAATTCGCGTCAAAATAAATAAACAAAATATCAATAAATGAATGTGTATTTGTATGAAAATAGATATACAATATACACATAAAATCACCTAAATTTGTATAAAACTATATACAAAAATACACAAAAATAATTTTAATTTGTATGAAAATAAATATACAAAATACACATAAAATTAGGTAAATTTGTATTGAAATACATTTACAAAATACACATGAAAAAATGTAAATTTGAATGAAAATATATAAATAAATACACTTAAAATAACGTAAATTTGTATAAAATATATATAAAAAATACACATTAAATAATGTAAATATGTATAAAAAAATATATACAAAACACAAATAGAATAATATAAAATCGTATCAAAATAAATACACAGAATATTAATAAAATAATGTAAATTTGTATGAAAATTAAGATGCAAAACACCCATAAAATAACGCATTTTTTATAAAAATATTTATACCAAGACACATAAAATATTTGAATTTGTATTAAAAAAAATATACAAAATGAACATACAATAAGGTAAATTTGTATTGAAATAGATATGCAAAATACATATAAAACCATGTAATTTTTTTTCAAAATATATATACGAATACAAATAAAATAACGTAGATTTCTATGAAAATAAATATACAAAATACACATAAAATGAAGTAAATACGTATAAAAAAAAGGTATACAAAATACACATAAAATAATGTAAACTCGTATCAAAATAAATAAACAAAATACTAATAAAAGAATGTGTATTGTATAAATATAAATATACAAAATATAAATAAAATAACGTAAATTTATATAAAACTATATGCAAAAATACACAAAAGTAATTAAATTTGTGTGAAAATAGATATTTATTTTCATACAAATTGAAATTATTTTTGTTTATTTTTTTATATATTTTCATACAAATTTTCGTTATTTTATGTGTATTTTGTATATTTATTTTTTCTACAAATATACGTTCTTTTATCTGAATTTTGTTTATTGAATTTGAAATGAATTTACCTTATTTTGAATATCTATTTTCATACAAATTAAAATACTTCTGTGTATTTTTGTATATAGTTTTATATAGATTTACGTTATTTTATGTGTATTTTGTATATTTATATTTATACAAATACACATTTTTTATTGGTATTTTGTATATTTATTTTGATACGAATTTACATTATTTTATGTGTATTTTGTATACATTTTTTTATACGTATTTACTTCATTTTATGTGTATTTTGTATATATATTTATATAGAAATCTACGTTATTTTATGTGTATTCGTATATATATTTTGAAACAAATTTACATTGTTTTATATGTATTTTGCATATCTATTTCAATACAAATTTACCTTATTGTATGTGTTTTTTATATATTTATTTTAATTAAAATTTAATTTTTTTATGTGTATTTTGGTATATATATTTTTATAAATAAAAAAAAATGCGTTATTTTATGGGTATTTTGCCTCTTTATTTTCATACAAATTTACATTATTTTATTAATATTCAGTATATTTATTTTGATACTATTTTACATTATTCTATTTGTGTTTTGTATATATTTTTTTTATACAAATTTACGTTATTTAAAGTGTATTTGTTTATGTCTTTTCATTCAAATTTACATTATTTTATGTGTATTTTGTATATGTATTTCAATACAAATTTACCTAATTTTATGTGTATTTTGTATATTTATTTTCATACAAATTTAAAATATTTTTGTGTATTTTTGGATATAGTTTGATACAAATTTAGTTTTTTTTATGTGTATTTTCTATATCTATTTTCATACAAATACACATTCTTTTATTGATTTTTCGTTTATTTATTTTGTATTTAATGTATATTTTGTATATATTTTTATACGTATTTACATCATTTCATGTGTATTTTGTATATATATTCCTATAGAAATCAACGTTATGTTATGTGTATTCGTATATATATTTTGAAACAAATTTTTTTCAATACAAATTTACTTTAATACAAATTTAATTATTCTATGTGTAATTTTGTATATGTATTTAAAAAAAAAATATGCTTTATTTTATGGATATTTTGCATCTTTATTTTCATACAAATTTAAATTATTTTATTGATATTCTGTGTACTTATTTTGATACGATTTTACATTATTCTATGTATAAAAAATAAATACAGAATAAATACATATAAACAATGTAAATTTGTTTCAAAATATATAAATAATTTTGTTTATTGATTTTGATACGAATTTTCATTAATATATATATATATATATATATATATATATATATATATATATATATATATATATATATATATATATATATATATATATATATATATATATATATATATATATATATATATATATATATATATATTATATGTATTTTTAATATATATTTTTATAGAAATTTACATTATTTTATGTGTATTCGTATATATATTTTGATTCAATACAAATTTTACTTATTGTATATGCCTTTTGTATATTCATTTTGATACAAGTTTAATTATTTTATGTGTATTTTTGTATACATATGTTTAGACATATTTACATTATTTAATGTATATTTTGTACATATATTTTATGGAAATTTACGTTATCTTATGTGTATTTGTTTATATAGTTTCATACAAATTTACATTATTTTATGTGTATTTTGTATATGTTTTTCAATAAAAATTTGCCTAATTTCATGTGTATTTTGCATATCTATTTTCAAACAAATTTTAAAAAAATTTTGTGTATTTTTGTATATATTTTTATACAAATTTTGTTATTTTATTTGTATTTTGTATATATATTTTCCTACAAATATACATTCTTTTAGAGGAAATTTTTATTTATTTATTTTGATACGAATTTACATTATTTTATGTGTATTTTGTATATATATTTTTCTTTGTATTTACATTATTTAATGTGTATTTTGTATATATATTTTCATAAAATTTACGTTATTTTATTGTGTGTATTCGTATATATTTTGATACAAATTTACTTTATTTTATGTTTTTTGCATATCTATTTCAATAAAAATCTACCATATTGTATGTGTATTTTGTATATTTATTTTAATACAAATTTAATTATTTGATGTGTATTTTTGTATATATATATTTTTTTAATATGAGTTATTTTAAATTTATATTGCATCTTTAATTTTAGAAATTTTTACATTACGTACATATCTTTTATACGTATTTACATTATTTAATGTGTATTTTGTTTATATATTTTTATACAAATTTACGTTATTATATGTGTATTTGAATATATATTTTGATACAAATTTACATTATTTTATGTATTTTCTATATTTATTTCAATTCAAATTTAACTTAGTTTATGTGTCTTTTGTATATCTATTTTCATACAAATTTATTCAATTTTTTTTTATATAGTTTTATATAATTTTACGCTATCTTATGTGGATTTTGTATACTTATATTTATACAAGTGCACATTCTTTTATTGGCATTTAGTTTATTTATTTTGATACGAATTTACATTATTTTATGTGTATTTTGTATACATTTTCTGATACGTATTTACTTCATTTTATGTGTATTTTGTATATATATTTTTATAGAAATCTACGTTATTTTATGTGTAATCGTATATATATTTTGAAGGAAATTTACATTGTTTTATATGTATTTTGCATATGTCTTTCAATACAAATTTACTTTATTGTATGTTCATTTTGTATATCTATTGTAATACAAATTTAAATATTTTATGTGTATTTTGGTATATATATTTTTATAAAAAATGCGCTATTTTATGGGAATTTTGCATCTTTCTTTTCATACAAATTTACATTATTTTAATGATATTCTGTGTATTTATATTGATACGATTTTACATTATTCTATTTCTTTTTTGTATATATTTTTTTATACACATTTACATTATTTAATGTGTATCTTGCATATATATTTTATACAAATTTACGTTATTTTAAGTGTATTTGTTTATATATTTTCATTCAAATTTACATTATTTTGTGTATTTTGTATATGTATTTCAATACAAATTTACCTAATTTTATGAGTATTTTGTATATTTCTTTTCATTCAAATTTTAAATTTTTGTGTACTTTTGTATATAGTTTTATACAAATTTAGGTTATTTTATGTACGCATTTACATTATTTAATGTGTGTTTTGTATATATATTTTATGCAAATTTACTTTATTATATGTGCATTTTTGTACATATATTTTTTTAGAAATTTGCGTTATTTTATGTGTATTTGTATATATTTTCTCATACAAATTTACATTATTTTATTGCTATTTTGTTTATTTATTTTGATACGAATGAAAATAGATATACAAAATATACATAAAATAAACTAAATTTGTATTGAAATATATATACAAAATACATAACATAATGTAAATTTTTATCAAAATATTTTAACAGATGCGTATAAAATAACGTAAATTTGTTTTAAAATATACAAAATACACATTAAATAATGTAAATATGTATAAAAAATATATACAAAACACAAATAGAATAATGTAAAATCGTATCAAAATATATACACAGAATATTAATAAAGCAATGTAAATATATTTTTTATAAAAATATATTTACCTAAATACACATGAAAAAATTAATTTGAATTAAAATAAATATACAATATACGCATACAATAAGGTAAATATGTATTGAAATAGATATGCAAAATACACATAAAACAATGTAAATTTGTTTCAAAATATATATACGAATAGCCTACACATAAAATAACGCAGATTTGTATAAAAATATATATACAAAATACACATAAAATGAAGTAAATACGTATAAGAAAATGTATACAAAATACACATAAAATAATGTAAATTCGTATCAAAATAAATAAACAAAATACCAATAAAAGAATGTGTATTTGCATAAATATAAATATACAAAATACACATAAAATAACGTAAATTTGTATAAAACTATATACAAAAATACAAAGAAGTAATTAAATTCGTATGAAAATAGATATACAAAATACAGATAAAACAAGCTAAATTTGAATTGAAATGTATATACAAAATACATAAAATAATGTAAATTTGTATCGAAATATTTATAAAAATACATATAATAACGTAAATTTGTTTAAAAATATATAAACAAAATACAGATTATGTAATGTAAATACGTATTAAAAATATGTAAAAAATACACATGTAATCATGTAATTCGTATCAAACTAAATAAACAAAATTTCAATAAAATAATGTAAATTTGTATGAGAAAACATATACAAATACATATAAAATAACGCTAATTTCTATAAAAATTTGTCCAAAAATGAACGTAAAATAAAGTAACTTAGGATAAAAATATATATACAAAACACACATTAAATAATGTAAATGCGTACATAAGATAACCTAAATTTGTATAAAACTATATACAAAAATACATAAAAATAATTTAAATTTGAAAAGAAATATATAAAAACACATAAAATTATGTTAATTTGTATTGAAATACATATATAAAATTTCACATAAAATAATGTAAATTTGAAAGAAAATATATAAACAAATATACATATAATACCGTAAATTTATGAAATATATATTCAAATACATATTAAATAATGTAAATATGTATAAAAAAATATATACAAAACACCAATAGAATAATGTAAAATCGTATCAAAATATATATACAGAATGTTAATAAAATAATGTAAATTTGTATGAAAATTAAGATGCAAAATACCTATAGAATAACGCATTTTTTATAAAATTATTGATACCTAAATGCACATAAAATATTTGAATTTGTATTAAAATAAATACACAAAATGCACATACAATAAGGTAAATTTGTATTGAAATAGATATGCAAAATACATATAAAATAATGTAACTTTGTTTCAAAATATATATACGAATACACAGAAAATAACGTAGATTTCTATAAAATACATATACAAAAATACATAATAGTAAGTAAATACTTATAAAAAATGTATACAAAATACACATAAAATAATGTAAATTCGTATAAATGTAAATAAAAAATATACCAATAAAAGAATGTGTATTTGTATAAATATAAATATACAAAATGCACATAAAATAACGTAAATTTATATAAAACTATATACATAAAATAACGCAAATTTCTATAAAATATATGTACAAAATGAACATAAAATAAATTTGCATAAAATATATATACAAAACACACTTTAGATAATGTAAATGAGTATAAAATATGTATACAAAATACCTATGAAATAATCTAAATTCGTATCGAATTAAATTAAGAAAATACCAATAAAATAATGTAATTTTGGATGAAAACATATACAAAATACACATAAAATAACCTAAATACAAATACAAATATACACATAAAATAATTTAAAATTAAATGAAATAAATATACAAAATAAACATAAAATAAGGTAACCTAAAGATAACCTAAGATAACCTAAATACAAATACAAAAATACACATTAAATAATTTAAAATTGAATGAAATAAATATACAAAATAAAAATAAAATAAGGTAAATTTGTAATAAAATATATGTAAGAATACACATAAAATAATATAAATTTGTATGAAAATATATATGCAAATACACAAAAAATAACATGAATTTGTATAAAATTTGTTTCAAAATATATACGAATACACACAATAAAATAACGTAAATTTTTATGAAAATGTATATATAAAATACACATAAAATAATTTAAATACGTAGAAAATATATATACAAAATACATAAAATAATTTAAATTCGTTTAAAATTAAAGACAAAAAATTCCAAAAAACGAATGTAAATTTGTTGGAAAATTAATATAAAAAAAAAAAAGAACTAAAATTTGTATAAAAATATATACAAAAATACACATAAGAATTTAAATTTGTTTGAAAATAGATATGCAAAATACTCATAAAGTTAGGCAAATTTGTATTGAAATACATATAAAACTCACAAAAAATAATGTAAATTTGTATGAAAATATATAAACAAATACATATAAAATAACGTAAATTTGGATAAATATATATACAAAATATACATTAAATATTTTAAATATGTATAAAAATATATTATATTATATATATTTTTATTGATATTTGCGTTATTTATGTGTATTTTGTATATGTTTTCTCATAGAAATTTACATTATTTTATTGGTATTTTGTCTATTTATTTTGATAGGAATTACATGATTATTTGTGTATTTTGAACAATTTTTTTTATACGTATTTATATTATTTAATGTGTATTTTGTTTACATATTTTTATACAAATTTACGTTATTATATGTGTATTTGTATAACTATTTTGATACAAATTTACATTATTTTATGTATTTTGTATTTATATTTCAATTCAAATTTAGCTTATTTTATGTGTATTTTGTATATTTATTTATTTTAATACAAAATCATATATTTTATGTTTTTTCGTATATATATTTTTATAAAAAATGCGTTATTTTATGGGTATTTTGCATCTTAATTTTCATACAAATTTACATTATTTTATTAATATTTTCTGTATTTATTTTGATATGATTTTACATTATTTTATTTGTGTTTTGTATATATTTTTTTATACATATTAACATTATTTAATGTGTTTTTTGTATATATATTTGATACATATTTACGTTATTTTAAGTTATTTTATGTGTATTTGTTTATATATTTTGACACAAATTTACATTATTTCATGGGTATTTTGTATATATATTTCAAAAGAAATTTACCTAGTTTTATGTGTATTTTGAATATCTATTTTCATACAAACTCAAATTATTTTTATGCATTTTTGTATATATTTCAATACAAATTTTAGTTATGCTATATGTATTTTGTTAATCTATTTTCATTCAAATATTTTATTGGTATTTTGTTGATTTATATTGATACGAATTTACATTATTTTATATGTACTTTGTATATATATTTTTATACGCATTTACATTATTTAATATTTATTTTGAATATATAATTTTATACAAATTCATGGTATTTTATGTGTATTTGTATATATATTTTCATATAAATTTACAATTTTTTATGTGTATTTTGTACATATATTTCATTACAAATTTACCTTATTTAATGTTTATTTGTATGTGTATTTTGTACATTTATATTTATACAAATACACATTCTTTTATTGGTATTTTGTTTATTTATTTTGTTTCGAATTTACATTATTTAATGTGTATTTTGTTTACATTTTTTATTCGTATTTACTTAATTTTATGTGTATTTTGTATATATATTTTTATAGAAATCTACGTTATTTTATGTGTATTCGTATATATATTTTGAAACAAATTTACATTGTTTTATATGTATTTTTGCATATCTCTTTCAATAGAGGTTTACCTTATTGTATGTGCATTTTGTATATTTATTTCAATACAAATTTAAATATTTTATGTGTATTTTGGTACATATATTTGTATGAGAAATGCGCTATTTGATGGGAATTTTGCATCTTTATTTTCATACAAATTCACATTATTTTATTAATATTCGGTGTATTTATTTTGATACAATTTTACATTATTTTATTTGTTTTTTGTATATATATTTTTGTGTATTTTTGTATATAGTTTTATACAAATTTAGATTATTTTATGTACGCATTAAACACATAAAATAACGTAGATTTCTATAAAAATATATAAAAAATACACATAAAATGAAGTAAATACGTATAAAAAAATGAATACAAAATACACATAAAAATCGTATTAGAATAAGTAAACTAAATACCAGTAAAAGAATGTGTATTTGTATCAATATAGATATACAAAATAGACATAAAATATCGTAAATTTGTATAAAACTATATAAAAAAACCCACAGAAGTAATTAAATTTGTATGAAAATATATATACAAAATACAGCTAAAATAAGCTAAATTTGAATTGAAATGTACATACAAAATACATAAAATAATGTAAATCTGTATCAAAATATTTATACAAATACATATAATAACGAAGATTTGTTTAAAAAATATATAAACAAAATACACATTAAGTAATGTAAATACGTATAAAAAATATGTACAAAATACACATATAATCATGTAACTCGTATCAAAATAAATAAACAAAATAGCAAAAAAATAATGTAAATTTGTATGAGAAAACATATACAAATAACGCAAATTTCTATTAAAATATATGTACAAAAATGCACATAAAATAAAGTAAATTTGCATAAAAATATATATACAAAAAACACACTAAATAATGTAAATCCGTACATAAAATAACCTAAATTTGTATAAAACTATATACAAAAATACACAAAAATAATTTAAATTTGTTTGAAAAGAAATATACAAAATACACATAAAATTAGGTAAATTTGTATTGAAATACATATACAAAATACACATCAAATAATGTAAATTTGAATGAAAATATATAAACAAATACACTTAAAATAACGTAAATTTGTATAAAATATATATGCAAGATACACATTAAATAATGTAAATGTGTATAAAAAATATATACAAAAAACAAATAGAATAATGTAAAATCGTATCAAAATAAATACACAGAATATCAATAAAATAATGTAAATTTGTATGAAAATAAAGATGCAAAATTCCCAAAAATTATCGCATTTTTTATAAAAATATATATACCAAAATACACATAAAATATTTAAATTTGTATTGAAATAAATATACAAAATGCATATACAGTAAGGTAAATTTGTATTAAAAGAGATATTCAAAAATACATATAAAACAATGTAAATTTGTTTCAAAATATATATACGAATACACATAAAATAAAATAGATTTCTGTAGAAATATATATACAAAATACATATGAAATTATGTAAATACGTATAAAAATATATATACAAAATACATATCAAATAATGTAAATTCGTGTCAAAATAAATAAACAAAATATCATGAAAAGAATGTGTATTTGTATGAAAATAGATAATAGATAATAAATTTGTATAAAATATATATGCAAGATACACATTAAATAATGTAAATATGTATAGAAAAATATATACAAAAAAACAAATAGAATAATGTAAAATCGTATCAAAATAAATACACCGAATATTAATAAAATAATGTAAATTTGTATAAAAATAAAGATGCAAAATTCCCATAAAATAGCGCATTTCTTATAAAAATATATGTACCAAAATACACATAAAATATTTAAATTTGTATTGAAATAAATATACAAAATGCACATACAATAAGGTAAATTTGTATTGAAAGAGATATGCAACAATACATATAAAACAACGTAAATTTGTTTCAAAATATATATACGAATTCAAATAAAAAAACGTAGATTTCTATAAAAATATATATACAAAATACACATAAAATTAAGTAAATACGTATAAAAAAGTGTAAACAAAATACACATAAAATAATGTAAATTCGATTTAAAATAAATAAACAAAATACCAATAAAAGAATGTGTATTTGGATAAATATAAATATACAAAATACATATACAAAATAAACATAAAATAAGGTAGATTTGTAATAAAATATATGTACAAAATACACATAAAATAATTTAAATTTATATAAAAATATATATACAAATACACATAAAATACCATGAATTTGTATAAAAATATATACTCAAAATAAATATTAAATAATGTAAAAGCGTATAAAAATATATATACAAAGTACATATAAAATAATGTAAATTCGTATCAATATAATTCAACAAAACACCAATAAAATAATATATATCTGAATGAAAATAAATTTACAAAATACACATAACATAACTAAAATTTGTATTAAAATATATACAAAAATACATAGAAATAATTTGAGTTTGTATGAAAATAGATATACAAAATACACATAAAACTAGGTAAATTTCTTTTGAAATGTATATACAAAATAGCCATAAAATATTGTAAATTTGTGTCAAAATATATAAACAAATACACATAAAATAACGTAAATTCGTATGAAAAATATATACAAAATACACATAGAATAATGTCAATTCGTATTAAAATGAATAAGCAGACTATCAATAAAATAATGTAAATTTGTATGAAAAAAAAGATGCAAAATACGCAAAAAATAAAGCATATGTTTGTAAAAATACAGATACAAAAATACACATCGAAAAATTAAATTTGTATTAAAATTAATATACAAAATGCGTATATAATAAGATAAATTTGTATTGAAAAAATATGCAACATACACGTTTACTCATACAAATTTATATTATTTTATTGGTATTTTGTTTATTTATTTTGATACGAATTACATGATTATATGTGTATTTTGTACACATTTTTTTATACGTACTTACATTGTTTAATGTTTATTTTGTTTATATATTTTCATACGTTATTATATGCGTATTTGTATAAATATTTTGATACAAATTTACTATATTTCATGTATTTTGTATATATATATTTCAATTCAAATTTAGCTTATTTTGTGTGTATTTTGAATATATTTTCATACAAATTTAATTACTTCTGTGTATATTTGTATGTAGTTTTATATAAATTTACGTTATTTTATGTGTATTTTTTATATTTATACAAATACACATTCTTTTAATGGTATTTTGTTTATTTATTTCGATACGAATTTACATTATTTTATGTGTATTTTGTATACATTTTTTTATACGTATTTACTTCATTTTATGTGTATATAAATATATATATATATATATATATATATATATATATATATATATATATATATATATATATATATATATATATATATATATATATATTGAAATCTACGTTATTTTATGTGTATTCGTGTACATATTTTTAAACAAATTTGCATTGCTTTATATGTATTTTGCATATCTATTTTAATACAAATTTACCTTATTGTATGTGTTTTTTATATATTTATTTTAATACAAATCTAATTTTTTTATGTGCATTTTGGTATATATATTTTTATAAATAAAAAAAATGCGTCATTTTATGGGTATTTTGCCTCTTTATTTTCATACAAATTTACATTATTATATTAATATTCTGTGTATTTATTTTGATACGATTTTGCATTATTCTATTTGTGTTTTGAATATATTTTTTTATACAAATTTACGTTATTTTAAGTGTATTTGTTTATGTATTTTCATTCAAATTTACATTATTTTATGTGTATTTTGTATATGTATTTCCATACAAATTTACCTAATTTTATGTGTATTTTGTATATTTATTTTCATACAAATTTAAAATATTTTTGTGTTTTTTTGTATATAGTTTGATACAAATTTAGGTTATTTTATGTGTATTTTGTATATCTATTTTCATACAAATAGACATTCTTTTATTGATATTTTGTTCATTTATTTTGACGCGAATTTTATGTGAATTTGTTTTCATTTCATGCAAATTTACATTATTTCATGTGTATTTTGTACATGTATTTAAATACAAATTTAACTAATTATATGTGTATTTTGTATATCTATTTTCATACAAATTGAAATTTATTTTTTTGTTTTTTTGTATATATTTTTATTCAAATTTTCGTAATCTTATAAAAATATATATACCAAAATACCCATGAAATATTTAAATTTGCATTGAAATAAATATACAAAATGCACATACAATAAGGTAAATTTGTATTGAGAGAGATATTTAAAAATACATACAAAACAATGTAAATTTGTTTCAAAATATATATACGAATACAAATAAAAAAAACGTAGATTTCTATAAAAATATATATACAAAATACACATAAAATTAAGTAAATACGTATAAAAAAATGTATACAAAATACACATAAAATAATGTAAATTCGAATTAAAATAATAAACAAAATACCAATAAAAGAATGTGTATTTGGATAAATATAAATATACAAAATACACACACAAAATAAACATAAAATAAGGTAGATTTGTAAAAAAATATATGTACAAAATACACATAAAATAATGTAAATTTATATAAAAATATATATACAAATACTCATAAAATACCATGAATTTGTAAAAAAATATATATTCAAAATAAATATTAAATAATGTAAAAGCGTATAAAAATATATATACAATGTACATATAAAATAATGTAAATTCGTATCAATATAAATCAACAAAACACCAATAAAATAATATATATTTAAAAGAAAATAAATTTACAAAATACACATAACATAACTAAAATTTGTATTAAAATATATACAAAAATATACAAAATACACATAAAATAAAGTAATTTTGAATTAAAATAAATGTAAATTTGAATGAAAATATATAAACAAATACTCTTAAAATAACGAAAATTTGTATAAAATATATATGCAAGATACACATTAAATAATATAAATGTGTATAAAAAAAATATACAAAAAACAAATAGAATAATGTAAAATCGTATCAAAATAAATACACAGAATATCAATAAAATAATGTAAATTTGTATGAAAATAAAGATGCAAAATTCCCAAAAATTATCGCATTTTTTATAAAAATATATATCCCAAAATACACATAAAATATTTAAATTTGTATTGAAATAAATATACAAAATGCATATACAGTAAGGTAAATTTGTATTAAAAGAGATATTCAAAAATACATATAAAACAATGTAAATTTGTTTCAAAATATATATACGAATACACATAAAATAAAGTAGATTTCTATAGAAATATATATACAAAATACATATGAAATTATGTAAATACGTATAAAAATATATATACAAAATACATATCAAATAATATAAATTAGTGTCAAAATAAATAAACAAAATATCATGAAAAGAATGTGTATTTGTTTGAAAATAGATAATAGATAATAAATTTGTATAAAATATATATGCAAGATACACTTTAAATAATGTAAATATGTATAAAAAAGTATATACAAAAAACAAATAGAATAATGTAAAATCGTATCAAAATAAATACACGGAATATTAATAAAATAATGTAAATTTGTATTAAAATAAAAATGCAAAATTAGTATAAAAAAGCGCATTTCTTATAAAAATATATATACCAAAATACACATAAAATATTTAAATTTGTATTGAAATAAATATACAAAATGGACATACAATAAGGTAAATTTGTATTGAAAGAGATATGCAAAAATACATATAAAACAATGTAAATTTGTTTCAAAATATATATACGAATACAAATAAAAAAACGTAGATTTTTATAAAAATATATATACAAAATACACATAAAATTAAGTAAATACGTATAAAAAAATGTATACAAAATACACATAAAATAATGTAAATTCGAATTAAAATAAATAAACAAAATACCAATAAAAGAATGTGTATTTGGATAAATATAAATATACAAAATACATATACAAAATAAACATAAAATAAGGTAGATTTGTAATAAAATATATGTACAAAATACACACAAAATATTTTAAATTTATATAAAAATATATATACAAATACACATAAAATACCATGAATTTGTATAAAAATATATACTCAAAATAAATATTAAATAATGTAAAAGCGTATAAAAATATATATACAAAGTACATATAAAATAATGTAAATTCGTATCAATATAATTCAACAAAACACCAATAAAATAATATATATTTGAATGAAAATAAATTTACAAAATACACATAACATAACTAAAATTTGTATTAAAATATATACAAAAATACATAGAAATAATTTGAGTTTGTATGAAAATAGATATACAAAATACACATAAAACTAGGTAAATTTCTTTTGAAATGTATATACAAAATAGCCATAAAATATTGTAAATTTGTGTCAAAATATATAAACAAATACACATAAAATAACGTAAATTCGTAAGAAAAATATATACAAAATACACATAGAATAATATCAATTCTTATTAAAATGAATGAGCAGAATATCAATAAAATAATGTAAATTTGTATGAAAATGAAGATGCAAAATACCCAAAAAATAAAGCATATGTTTATAAAAATACAGATACAAAAATACACATCGAATAACTAAATTTGTATTATTTGTATTAACAAAATGCATATATAATAAGATAAATTTGTATTGAAAAAATATGCAACATACACGTTTACTCATACAAATTTATATTATTTTATTGGTATTTTTTTTATTTATTTTGATACGAATTACATGATTATATGTGTATTTTGTACACATTTTTTTTTTACGTATATACATTGTTTAATGTGTATTTTGTTTATATATTTTCATACAAATTTACGGTATTATATGTGTATTTGTATAAATATTTTGATACAAATTTACTTTATTTCATGTATTTTGTATATATATTTCAATTCAAATATAGCTTATTTTGTGTGTATTTTGAATATATTTTCATACAAATTTAATTACTTCTGTGTATATTTGTATGTAGTTTTATATAAATTTACGTTATTTTATGTGTATTTTTTATATTTATATTTATACAAATACACATTCTTTTAATGGTATTTTGTTTATTTATTTTGATACGAATTTACATTATTTTATGTGTATTTTGTATACATTTTTTTATACGTATTTACTTCATTTTATGTGTATTTTGTATATATATATTTATTAAAATCTACGTTATTTTATGTGTATTCGTATACATATTTTTAAACAAATTTGCATTGCTTTATATGTATTTTGCATATCTATTTCAATACAAATTTACCTTATTGTATGTATTTTTTATATATTTATTTTAATACAAATCTAATTTTTTTTTATGTGTAACTTGGTATATATATTTTTATAAATAAAAAAATGCGTCATTTTATGGGTATTTTGTCTCTTTATTTTCATACAAATTTACATTATTATATTAATATTCTGTGTATTTATTTTGATACGATTTTGCATTATTCTGTTTGTGTTTTGTATATATTTTTTTTATACAAATTTACGTTATTTTAAGTGTATTTGTTTATGTATTTTCATTCAAATTTACATTATTTTATGTGTATTTTGTATATGTATTTCCATACAAATTTACCTAATTTTATGTGTATTTTGTATATTTATTTTCATACAAATTTAAAATATTTTTGTGTGTTTTTGTATATAGTTTGATACAAATTTAGGTTATTTTATGTGTATTTTGTATATCTATTTTCATACAAATAGACATTCTTTTATTGATATTTTGTTTATTTATTTTGACGCGAATTTTATGTGAATTTGTTTTCATTTCATGCAAATTTACATTATTTTATGTGTATTTTGTACATGTATTTAAATACAAATTTAACTAATTATATGTGTATTTTGTATATCTATTTTCATACAAATTGAAATTTATTTTTTTGTTTTTTTGTATATATTTTTATTCAAATTTTCGTATAAAAATATATATACCAAAATACACATAAAATATTTAAATTTGCATTGAAATAAATATACAATATGCACATACAATAAGGTAAATTTGTATTGAGAGAGATATGCAAAAATACATACAAAACAATGTAAATTTGTTTCAAAATATATATACGAATACAAATAAAAAAAACGTAGATTTCTATAAAAATATATATACAAAATACACATAAAATTAAGTAAATACGTATAAAAAAAATGTATACAAAATACACATAAAATAATGTAAATTCGAATTAAAATAAATAAACAAAATACCAATAAAAGAATGTGTATTTGGATAAATATAAATATACAAAATACACATACAAAATAAACATAAAATAAAGTAGATTTGTAAAAAAATATACGTACAAAATACACATAAAATAATGTAAATTTATATAAAAATATATATACAAATACACATAAAATACCATGAATTTGTATAAAAATATATATTCAAAATAAATATCAAATAATGTAAAAGCGTATAAAAATATATATACAAAGTACATATAAAATAATGTAAATTCGTATCAATATAAATCAACAAAACACCAATAAAATAATATATATTTGAAAGAAAATAAATTTACAAAATACACATAACATAACTAAAATTTGTATTAAAATATATACAAAAATATACAAAATACACATAAAATAAAGTAATTTTGAATTAAAATAAATGTAAATTTGAATGAAAATATATAAACAAATACTCTTAAAATAACGTAAATTTGTATAAAATATATATGCAAGATACACATTAAATAATGTAAATGTGTATAAAAAAATATATACAAAAAACAAATAGAATAATGTAAAATCGTATCAAAATAAATACACAGAATATCAATAAAATAATGTAAATTTGTATGAAAATAAAGATGCAAAATTCCCAAAAATTATCGCATTTTTTATAAAAATATATATATACCAAAATACACATAAAATATTTAAATTTGTATTGAAATAAATATACAAAATGCATATACAGTAAGGTAAATTTGTATTAAAAGAGATATTCAAAAATACATATAAAACAATGTAAATTTGTTTCAAAATATATATACGAATACACATAAAATAAAGTAGATTTCTATAGAAATATATATACAAAATACATATGAAATTATGTAAATACGTATGAAAATATATATACAAAATACATATCAAATAATGTAAATTCGTGTCAAAATAAATAAACAAAATATCATGAAAAGAATGTGTATTTGTATGAAAATAGATAATAGATAATAAATTTGTATAAAATATATATGCAAAATACACATTAAATAATGTAAATATGTATAAAAAAAATATATACAAAAAACAAATAGAATAATGAAAATCGTATCAAAATAAATACACCGAATATTAATAAAATAATGTAAATTTTTATGAAAATAAAGATGCAAAAATCCCATCAAATAGCGCATTTCTTATAAAAATATATATACCAAAATACACATAAAATATTTAAATTTGTATTGAAATAAATATACAAAATGCACATACAATAATGTAAACTTATATTGAAAGAGATATGCAAAAATACATATAAAACAATGTAAATTTGTTTCAAAATATATATACGAAAACACATAAAATAACGTAGATTTCTATAATAATATATATACAAAATACACATAAAATTAGGTAAATACGTATAAAAAAATGTAAACAATATACACATGAAATAATATAAATTCGAAACAAAATAAATAAACAAAATACCAATAAAAGAATGTGTATTTGTTATGTGTATTTTTGTATATAGTTTTATACAAATTTACGATATTTTATGTGTAATTTGTATATTTATATTTATACAAGTACACATTCTTTTACTGGTATTTTGTTTATTTATTTTGATACGATTTTTATGTGTATTTTGTACTCATTTTTTTATACGTATTTACTTCATTTTATGTGTATTTTGTATATATTTTATAGAAATCAACGTTATTTTATGTGTATTCGTATATATATTTTGAAACAAATTTACATTGTTTTATATGAATTTTGCATATCTATTTCATTACAAATTTACCTTACAGTATGTGCATTTTTATATTTATTTTAACACAAATTTTAATATTTTATGTGTATTTTGGTATATATATTTTTTATAAAAGATGCGTTATTTTATGGCTATTTTGCATCTTTACTTTCATACAAATTTACATTATTTGATTAATATTCTGTGTATTTATTTTGATACGATTTTACATTATTCTATTTGTGTTTTGTATATATTTTTTATACATATTTACATTATTTAATTAGTATTTTGTAGATATATTTGATACAAATTTACGTTATTTTAGGTGTATATGTTTATATATTTTCATTCAAATTTCCATTATTTTATGTGTATTTTTTATTTGTATTTCAATACAAATTTACCTAATTTTATGTGTATTTTGTATATTTATTTTCATACAAATTTAAATTATTTAATGTGTATTTTGTATAGTTTTATACAAACAGGTTATTTTATGAGTATTTTGTATATCTATTTTCATACAAATACACATTCTTTTATTGATATTTTGTTTATTTATTTTGACGAGAATTGAAATTATTTAATGTGTATTTTGTATATATATTTTTATACGTATTTACATCATTTCATGTGTATTTTGTATATATATTTCTATAGAAATCTACGTTATATTATGTGTATTCGTATATAGATTTTTAAACAAATTTACATTTTTATGTGTATTTTGCATATTTTTTTAATACAAATTTACCTTATTGTATATGCATTTTGTATATTAATTTTAATACAAATTTAATTATTCTTTGTGTATTTTTGTATATGTATTTTTAAAAAAATATGCTTTATTTTATGGGTATTTTGCATCTTTATTTTCATACAAATTTACGTTATTTTATTGATATTCTGCTCATTCATTTTGATACGATTTGACATTATTCTATGTGTATTTTGTATATATTTTTCATTCAAATTTACATTATTTTATGTGTATTTGTTTATATATTTTGACACAAATTTACAATATTTTATGGGTTTTTTGTATATATATTTCAAAAGAAATTTACCTAGTTTTATGTGTATTTTGAATATCTATTTTCATACAAACTCAAAATATTTATATGTATTTTTGTATATATTTCAATACAAATTTTAGTTATGTTATGTGTATTTTGTAAATGTTTTTTCATTTAAAGATATATTATTTTATTAGTATTCTGTTGATTTATATTGATACGAATTTACATTATTTTATATGTACTTTTTATATATATTTTTATACGCATTTACATTATTTAATATTTATTTTGAATATATAATTTTATTCAAATTCATGGTATTTTATGTGTATTTGTATATATATTTTCATATAAATTTACATTATTTTATGTGTATTTTGTACATATATTTCATTACAAATTTACCTTATTTTATGTTTATTTTGTATGTGTATTTTGTACATTTATATTTATACACGTTTACTCATACAAATTTATATTATTTTATTGGTATTTTGTTTATTTATTTTGATACGAATTACATGATTATATGTGTATTTTGTACACATTTTTTATACGTATTTACATTATTTAATGTGTATTTTGTTTATATATTTTCATACAAATTTACATTATTATATGTGTATTTGTACAAATATTTTGATACAAATTTACTTTATTTCATGTATTTTGTATATATATTTCAATTCAAATTTAGCTTATTTTGTGTGTATTTTGTATATATTTTTGTATATAGTTTTATATAAATTTACGTTATTTTATGTGTATTTTGTATATTTATATTTATACAAATACACATTCTTTTATTGGTATTTTGTTTATTTATTTTGATACGAATTTACATTATTTTATGTGTATTTTGTATACATTTTTTATACGTATTTACTTCATTTTATGTGTATTTTGTATATATATTTTTATAGAAATCTACGTTATTTTATGTGTATTCGTATATATATTTTGAAACAAATTTACATTGTTTTATATGTATTTTGCAAATCTATTTCAATACAAATTTACCTTATTGTATGTGTTTTTTGTATATTTATTTTAATACAAATTTAATTTTTTGATGTGTATTTTGGTATATATATACACATTCTTTTATTGATATTTCGTTTATTTATTTTGACGCGAATTTACAGTATTTAATGTGTATTTTGTATATATATTTTTATACGTATTTACATCATTCGCGTCAAAATAAATAAACAAAATATCAATAAAAGAATGTGTATTTGTATGAAAATAGATATACAAAATACACATAAAATAACCTAAATTTGTATCAAACTATATACAAAAATACACAAAAATATTTTAGATTTGTATGGAAATAAATATACAAAATACACATAAAATTAGGTAAATTTGTATTGAGATACATACACAAAATATACATAAAATAATGTAAATTTGAATGAAAATACATAAACAAATACACTTAAAATAACGTAAATTTGTATAAAAAAATATGTACAAAACACAAATAGAAAAATGTAAAATCGTATCAAAATAAATACACAAAATATTAATAAAATAATGTAAATTTGTATGAAAATAAAGAGGCAAAATACCCATAAAATAACGCATTTTTTTTTATTTATAAAAATATATATACCAAAACCACATAAAAAAATTAAATTTGAATTAAAATAAATATATAAAAAACACATACAATAAGGTAAATTTGTATTGAAATATATATATGCAAAATACATATAGAGCAATGTAAATTTGTTTCAAAATATATACGAATACACAAAATAACGTAGATTTCTATAGAAATATATATACAAAATAAACATGAAATGATGTAAATACGTATAAAAATATATATACAAAATACATATTAAATAATGTAAATTCGTGTCAAAGTAAATAAGGAAAATATCAATAAAAGAATGTGTATTTGTATGAAGATACATATACAAAATACACATAAAATAACGTAAATTTGTATAAAACTATATATATAAATACACAAAAATAAATTAAATTTGCATGAAAATAAATATACAAAATACACATAAAATTACGTAAATTTGTATAGAAATACATATACAAAATACACATAAAATAATGTAGATTTGAATGAAAATATATAAACAAATACACTTAAATTAACGTAAATTTGTATAAAATATATATACAAAATACTCATTAAATAATGTAAATATGTATAAAAAATATATATACAAAACACAAATAGAATAATGTAAAATCGTATCATAATAAATACACAGAATGTAAATAAAATTATGTCAATTTGCATGAAAATAAAGATGAAAAATACCCATAAAATAACGCATTTTTTATAAATATACAAAATACACATGAAAGGATGTACATACGTATAAATATATATATACAAAATACAAATTAAATAATGTAAATTCGCGTCAAAATAAATAAACAAAATATCAATAAAAGAATGTGTATTTGTATGAAAATAAATACACAAAATACACTTAAGATAACATAAATTTGTATAAAACTATATACAAAAATACACAAAAATAATTTAAATTTGTATGAAAATAAATATACAAAATACACATAAAATTAGGTAAATTTGTATTGAAATACATATACAAAATACACATAAAATAATGTGAATTTGAATGAAAATACATATACAAATACACGTAAAATAACGTAAATGTGTATAAAAAAATATATACAAAACACAAATAGAATAATGTAAAATCGTATCAAAATAAATACACAGAATATTAATAAAATAATGTAAATTTGTATGAAAATAAAGAAGCAAAATACCCATAAAATAACGCATTTTTTTATAAAAATATATATACCAAAATACACATAAATAAAAAATTTGTATTAAAATAAATATACAAAATATAGATACAATAAGGTAAATCTGTATTGAAATAGATATGCAAAATATATATAAAACAATGTAAATTTGTTTCAAAATATATATACACATAAAATATTTGAATTTGTATTAAAATAAATATTCAAAATGCACATACAATAAGGTAAATTTGTATTGAAATAGATATGGAAAATACATATAAAACCATGTAAGTTTTTTTCAAAATATATATACGAATACACATAAAATAACGTAGATTTCTATGAAAATAGATATACAAAATACACATAAAATGAAGTCAATACGTATAAAAAAAGGTATACAAAATACACATAAAATAAAGTAAACTCGTATCAAAATAAATAAACAAAATACTAATAAAAGAATGTGTATTGTATAAATATAAATATACAAAATACAAATAAAATAACGTAAATTTATATAAAACTATATGCAAAAATACACAAAAGTAAATAAATTTGTGTGAAAATAGATATTCAAATTACATGTGTATTTTGTATATTTATTTTCATACAAATTGAAATTATTTTTGTTTATTTTTTTATATATTTTCATACAAATTTTCGTTATTTTATGTGTATTTTGTATATTTATTTTTTCTACAGATATACGTTCTTTTATCTGAATTTTGTGTATTGAATTTGAAACGAATTTACCTTATTTTGTATATCTATTTTCATACAAATTGAAATTATTTTTGTTTATTTTTTTATATATTTTCATACAAATTTACGTTATTTTATATGTATTTTGTATATTTATATATATACAAATACACATTCTTTTATTGGTATTTTGTATATTTATTTTGATACGAATTTACATTATTTTATGTGTAATTTGTATACATTTTTTATACGTATTTACTTCATTTTATGTGTATTTTGTATATATATTTTTATAGAAATCTACGTTATTTTATGTGTATTCGTATATATATTTTGAAACAAATTTACATTGTTTTATATGTATTTTGCATATCTATTTCAATACAATTTTACCTTATTGTATGTGTTTTTTATATATTTATTTTAATACAAATTAAAATTTTTTATGTGTATTTGGTATATATATTTTTATAAATAAAAAAAATGCGTTATTTTATGGGTATTTTGCCTCTTTATTTTCATACAAATTTACATTATTTTATTAATATTCTGTGTATTTATTTTGATCCAATTTATATTATTCTATTTGTTTTGTATATATTTTTTTATACAAATATACGTTATTTTAAGTGTATTTGTTTATGTCTTTTCATTCAAATTTACATTATTTTATGTGTATTTTGTATATGTATTTCAATACAAATTTACCTAATTTTATGTGTATTTTGTGTATTTATTTTCATACAAATTTAAAATATTTTTGTGTAATTTTGTATATAGTTTGAGACAAATTTAGGTTATTTTATGTGTATTTTGTATATCTATTTTTATACAAATACACATTCTTTTATTGATATTTTGTTTATTTATTTTGACACGAATTTACAGTATTTAATGTGTATTTTGTATATATATTTTTATACGTATTTACATCATTTCATGTGTATTTTGTATATATATTCCTATATAAATCAACCTTATTTTATGTGTATTCGTATACATATTTTGAAACAAATTTACACTGTTTTATGTGTATTTTGCGTTTTTTTTGCAATACAAATTTACCTTATTGTATGTGCATTTTGTACAAATTTACGTTATTTTCTGTGTATTTTGTATATTTATATTTATACAAATACACATTCTTTTATTGGTATTTTGTTTATTTATTTTGATACGAATTTACATTATTTTATGTGTATTTTGTATATTTTCTTATACGTATTTACTTCATTTTATGTGTATTTTGTATATATATTTTTATACAAATCTACGTTATTTTATGTGTATTCGTATATATATTTTGAAACAAATTTACATTGTTTTATATGTATTTCGCATATCTATTTTAATACAGATTTACCTTATTGTAAGTGTATTTTGTATATTTATTTTAATACAAAATAATTTTTTCATGTGTATTTTGGTATATATATTTTTATAAAAAATGCGTTATTTAATGGGTATTTTGCATCTTTATTTTCATACAAATTTACATTGTTTTATTAATATTCTGTGTATTTATTTTGATACGATTTTACATTATTCTATTTGTGTTTTGTATATATTTTTTTATACATATTTACATTATTTAATGTGTATTTTGTATATTTTAAAACAAATTTACGTTATTTTATACGCATCTGTTAAAATATTTTGATACAAATTTACATTATTTTTTGTATTTTGTATATATATTTCAATACAAATTTAGTTCATTTTATGTATATTTTGTATATCTATTTTCATTCGTATCAAAATAAATAAACAAAATAGCAATAAAATAATGTAAATTTGTATGAGAAAACATATACAAATACACACAAATTAACGCAAATTTCTAAAAAAATATATGTACAAAAATGCACATAAAATAAAGTAAATTTGCATAAAAATATATATACAAAACACCCATTAAATAATGTAAATGCGTACATAAAATAACCTAAATTTGTATAAAACTATATACAAAAATACACAAAAATATTTAAAATTTGTATGAAAAGAAATATACAAAATACACATAAAATTAGGTAAATTTGTATTGAAATACATATACAAAATACACATAGAATAATGAAAATTTGAATGAAAATATATAAACAAATACACTTAAAATAACGTAAATTTGTATAAAATATATATGCAAGATACACATTAAATAATGTAAATGTGTATAAAAAAATATATACAAAAAAGAAATAGAATAATGTAAAATCCTATCAATATAAATACTCAGAATATCAATAAAATAATAATACACATAAACATATATATACCAAAATACACATAAAATATTTAAATTTGTATTGAAATAAATATACAAAATGCATATACAGTAAAGTAAATATGTATTGAAAGAGATATTCAAAAATACATATAAAACAAAGTAAATTTATTTCAAAATATATATACGAATACACATAAAATAACGTAGATTTCTTTAGAAATATATATACAAAATACACATGAAATTATGTAAATACGTATAAAAATATATATACAAAATACATATCTTGGTAAATTCGTGTCAAAATAAATAAACAAAATATCATGAAAAGAATGTGTATTTGTATGAAAATAAATAATAGATAATAAATTTGTATGAAATATATATGCAAGATACACATTAAATAATGTAAATATGTTTAAAAAATATATATACAAAAAACAAATATAATAATGTGAAATCGTATCAAAATAAATACACCGAATATTAATAAAATAATGTAAATTTGTATGAAAATAAAGATGCAAAATTCCCATCAAATGGCGCATTTCTTATAAATATATATATACCAAAATACACATAAAATATTTAAATTTGTATTGAAATAAATATACAAAATGCACATACAATAAGGTAAACTTGTATTGAAAGAGATATGCAAAAATACATATAAAACAATGTAAATTTGTTTCAAAATATATATAACAATACACATAAAATAACGTAGATTTCTATAAAAATATATATACAAAATACACATAGAATAATGTAAAATTGTTTAAAAAAAATAGACAAAATATAAATAAAAAAATGTAAATTTGTATGAAAATAAAAATGCAAAATACCCATAAAATAAAACATATTTTTATAAAAATACATATACAAAAATACACATAGCGTAATTAAATTTGTATTAAAATTAATATACAAAATGCATATACAATAAGGTAAATTTGTATTGAAAAAATATGCAAAATACACATCAAACAGTGTAAATTTATTTCAAAATCTATATACGAATACTCATAAATCAACGTAGATTTCTATAGAAATATATATATACAAAACACACATCAAATCATGAAAACACGTATAAAAATATATATATAAAATACACATTAAATAATGTAAATTCGCGTCAAAATAAATAAACAAAATATCAATAAAAGAATGTGTATTTGTATGAAAATAGATATACAATATACACATAAAATCACCTAAATTTGTATAAAACTATATACAAAAATACACAAAAATAATTTTAATTTGTATGAAAATAAATATACAAAATACACATAAAATTAGGTAAATTTGTATTGAAATACATTTACAAAATACACATGAAATAATGTAAATTTGAATGAAAATATATAAACAAATACACTTAAAATAACGTAAATTTGTATAAAATATATAAAAAATACACATTAAATAATGTAAATATGTATAAAAAAATATATACAAAACACAAATAGAATAATATAAAATCGTATCAAAATAAATACACAGAATATTAATAAATAATGTAAATTTGTATGAAAATTAAGATGCAAAATACCCATAAAATAACGCATTTTTTATAAAAATATTTATACCAAGACACATAAAATATTTGAATTTGTATTAAAACAAATATACAAAATGAACATACAATAAGGTAAATTTGTATTGAAATAGATATGCTAAATACATATAAAACCATGTAAGTTTTTTCAAAATATATATACGAATACAAATAAAATAACGTAGATTTCTATGAAAATAAATATACAAAATACACATAAAATGAAGTAAATACGTATAAAAAAAGGTATACAAAATACACATAAAATAATGTAAACTCGTATCAAAATAAATAAACAAAATACTAATAAAAGAATGAGTATTGTATAAATAAATATAAAATACAAATAAATAACGTAAATTTATATAAAACTATATGCAAAAATACACAAAGTAATTAATTTGTGTGAAAATAGATATTCAAAATACATGTATTTTGTATATTTATTTTCATACAAACTGAAATTATTTTTGTTTATTTTTTATATATTTTCATACAAATTTTCGTTATTTTATGTATTTTGTATATTTATTTTTTCTACAAATATACGTTCTTTTATCTGAATTTTGTTTATTGAATTTGAAATGAATTTACCTTATTTTGAATATCTATTTTCATACAAATTAAAATACTTCTGTGTATTTTTGTATATAGTTTTATATAGATTTACGTTATTTTATGTGTATTTTGTATATTTATATTTATACAAATACGCATTTTTTATTGGTATTTTGTATATTTATTTTGATACGAATTTATATTATTTTATGTGTATTTTGTATACATTTTTTTATACGTATTTACTTCATTTTATGTGTATTTTGTATATATATTTATATAAATAAAATTTATTTTATGTGTATTCGTATATATATTTTGAAACAAATTTACATTGTTTTATATGTATTTTGCATATCTATTTCAATACAAATTTACCTTATTGTATGTGTTTTTTATATATTTATTTTAATTCAAATTTAATTTTTTTATGTGTATTTTGGTATATATATTTTTATAAATAAAAAAAATGCGTTATTTTATGGGTATTTTGCCTCTTTATTTTCATACAAATTTACATTATTTTATTAATATTCAGTATATTTATTTTGATACTATTTTACATTATTCTATTTGTGTTTTGTATATATTTTTTTATACAAATTTACGTTATTTAAAGTGTATTTGTTTATGTCTTTTCATTCAAATTTACATTATTTTATGTGTATTTTGTATATGTATTTCAATACAAATTTACCTAATTTTATGTGTATTTTGTATATTTATTTTCATACAAATTTAAAATATTTTTGTGTATTTTTGGATATAGTTTGATACAAATTTAGGGTTTTTTTATGTGTATTTTCTATATCTATTTTCATACAAATACACATTCTTTTATTGATATTTCGTTTATTTATTTTGACGCGAATTTACAGTATTTAATGTATATTTTGTATATATATTTTTATACGTATTTACATCATTTCATGTGTATTTTGTATATATATTCCTATAGAAATCAACGTTATGTTATGTGTATTCGTATATATATTTTGAAACAAATTTACACTGTTATATGTGTATTTTGCAGTTTTTTTCAATACAAATTTACCTTATTGTATGTGCATTTTGTATAATAATTTTAATACAAATTTAATTATTCTATGTGTACTTTTGTATATGTATTTTTAAAAAAAATATGCTTTATTTTATGGATATTTTGCATCTTTATTTTCATACAAATTTAAATTATTTTATTGATATTCTGTGTACTTATTTTGATACGATTTTACATTATTCTATGTATAACAAAAATAAATACAGAATACACAAAAATAGATATGCAAAATACATATAAACAATGTAAATTTGTTTCAAAATATATAAATACATGAACAAAATACACATAAAATAATGTAAATTTGTACGTTCTTTTCTCGGAATTTTGTTTATTGATTTTGATACGAATTTTCATTATTTTAGGTGTATTTGATATATATATATATATATATATATATATATATATATATATATATATATATATATATATATATATATATATATATATATATATATATATATATATATATATATATATATATATATATATATATATATATATATATATATATATATATATATTTATACTTATTTACATAATTTTATATGTATTTTTAATATATATTTTTATAGAAATTTACATTATTTTATGTGTATTCGTATATATATTTTGATTCAATACAAATTTTATTTATTGTATGTGCCTTTTGTATATTTATTTTGATACAAGTTTAATTATTTTATGTGTATTTTTGTATACATATTTTTAGACATATTTACATTATTTAATGTATATTTTGTACATATATTTTATGGAAATTTACGTTATCTTATGTGTGTTTGTTTATATAGTTTCATACAAATTTACATTATTTTATGTGTATTTTGTATATGTTTTTCAATAAAAATTTGCCTAATTTCATGTGTATTTTGCATATCTATTTTCAAAAAATAAAAAAAAAATTTGTGTATTTTTGTATATATTTTTATACAAATTTTGTTATTTTATTTGTATTTTGTATATATATTTTCCTACAAATATACATTCTTTTAGAGGAAATTTTTATTTATTTATTTTGATACGAATTTACATTATTTTATGTGTATTTTGTATATATATTTTTCTTTGTATTTACATTATTTAATGTGTATTTTGTATATATATTTTCATAAAATTTACGTTATTTTATTGTGTGTATTCGTATATATTTTGATACAAATTTACTTTATTTTATGTTTTTTGCATATCTATTTCAATAAAAATCTACCATATTGTATGTGTATTTTGTATATTTATTTTAATACAAATTTAATTATTTGATGTGTATTTTTGTATATATATATTTTTTTAATATGAGTTATTTTAAATTTATATTGCATCTTTAATTTTAGAAATTTTTACATTACGTACATATCTTTTATACGTATTTACATTATTTAATGTGTATTTTGTTTATATATTTTTATACAAATTTACGTTATTATATGTGTATTTGAATATATATTTTGATACAAATTTACATTATTTTATGTATTTTCTATATTTATTTCAATTCAAATTTAACTTATTTTATGTGTCTTTTGTATATCTATTTTCATACAAATTTATTCAATTTTTTTTTATATAGTTTTATATAATTTTACGCTATTTTATGTGGATTTTGTATACTTATATTTATACAAGTGCACATTCTTTTATTGGCATTTAGTTTATTTATTTTGATACGAATTTACATTATTTTATGTGTATTTTGTATACATTTTCTGATACGTATTTACTTCATTTTATGTGTATTTTGTATATATATTTTTATAGAAATCTACGTTATTTTATGTGTAATCGTATATATATTTTGAAGGAAATTTACATTGTTTTATATGTATTTTGCATATGTCTTTCAATACAAATTTACCTTATTGTATGTTCATTTTGTATATCTATTGTAATACAAATTTAAATATTTTATGTGTGTTTTGGTATATATATTTTCATAAAAAATGCGTTGTTTTATGGGTATTATGCATCTTTATTTTCATACAAATTTACATTATTTTATTAATATTCTGTGTATTTATTTTGATACTATTTTACATTATTCTATTTGTCTTTTGTATGTTTTTTTTATACATATTTACATTATTTAATGTGTATTTTATATATATATTTCAATACAAATTTACCTAATTTTATGTGTATTTTGTATACAATTAGGTAAATTTATATTGAAATAGATATGCAAAATACATATAAAGCAATGTAAAATTTGTTTCAAAATATATATACGAATACACATAAAATAACGTAGATTTTTATAAAAATATATATACAAAATACACATAAAATGAAGTAAATACGTATAAAAAATGTATACAAAATACACATAAAATAATGTAAATTCGTATCAAAATAAATAAACAAAATACCAATAAAAAATGTGTATTTTATAAAAATAAATATACAAAATACACATAAAATTTCGTAAATTTATATAAAACTATATACAAAAATACACAAAAGTAGTTAAAATTTTATGAAAATAGATATACAAAATACACATAAAAAGTGTGTATTTTTGTAAATACTTTTATATCAATTTACGTTATTTTATGTGTATTTTGTATATTTATATTTATACAAATACACATTCTTGTATTAGTATTTTGTTTATTTATTTCGATACGAGTTTACATTATTTTATGTGTAATTTGTACACATTTTTTTATACGTACTTACTTCATTTTATGTGTATTTTGTATATATATCTTTATAAAATATGCGTTATTTTATGTGTATTTGTATATATATTTTGAAACAAATTTACATTGTTTTATATGTATTTTGCATATCTATTTCAATACAAATTTACCTTATTGTGTGTGCATTTCGTATATTTATTTTAATACAAATTCAAATATTTTATGTGTGTTTTGGTATATATATTTTTTTTAAAAATGCGCTATTTTGGGGATATTTTGCATCTTGATTTTCATCCAAATTTACATTATTTTATTAATATTCTGTTTATTTATTTTGATACGATTTTACATTATTCTATTTGTGTTTTGTATATATTTTTGTATACATATTTACATTATTTAAAGTGATTTCATATATATATTTTATACAAATTTACGTTAATTTAAGTGTATTTGTATATATATTTTAATTCAAATTTACACTATTTGATGTGTATTTTGTAAATGTATTTAAATACATTGTTTATATATTTTCATATAGATTTACATTATTTTATGAGTGTTTTGTAGATGTATTTCAATCCAAATTTGCCTAATTTTATGTGTATTTTGCCTATCTATTTTCAAACAAATTTAAATAATTTTTGCGTATTTTTGTATAAATTTTTATACAAATTTTAGTTATTTTATTTGTATTTTGTATATATATTTTCCTACATATATACATTCTATTACTGCAATTTTGTTTATTTATTTTGATACGAATTTCCATTACTTTATGTGTATTTTGTATATATATGTTTCTACGTATTTACATTATTTTGTGTATTTTGGATATATATTTTCATAAAAATTTACGCTATTTTATTGTGTGATCTCGTATATATTTTGATACAAATCTTATACAAATTCATGTTATTTTATGTGTTTTTGAATACATATTTTCATACAAATTTATATTATTTTATGTGTATTTTTACATATATTTCATTATAAATTTACCTTATTTTATGTTTGTTTCATATATTCATGTAATGCAATTTTAAATTATTTTATGTGTATATTTGTATTTGTATTTAGGTTATTTTATTTGTATTTTCTATATACATTTTCATCCA
This sequence comes from Eriocheir sinensis, assembly GCF_024679095.1. Lineage (NCBI taxonomy): Eukaryota > Metazoa > Arthropoda > Malacostraca > Decapoda > Varunidae > Eriocheir > Eriocheir sinensis. Next base: position 9,310,322 of record NC_066558.1, on the reverse strand, counting down.
AAACTACATTATTTTATTGGTATTTTGTTAATTTAATTCGATACGAATTTAGATTATTTCAAAGGTATTTTTTATACATTTTTTTATACGCATTTACATTATTTAATGTCTGTTTTGTATATATATTTTGATGCAAATTTACTTTATTTGATGTGCATTTTTGTACATATATTTTTAAAGAAATTAGCGTTATTTTATATGTATTTTGTATATGTTTTCTCATAAAAATTTACATTATATTATTGGTATTTTGTGTATTTATTTTGATACGATTTACATGATTATAAGTGTATTTTCTACATATTTTTTATACGTATTTACATTATTTAATGTGTATTTTGTTTATGTGTATTTATGCGAATTTACGTTATTATATGTGTATTTGTATAAATATTTTGATACAAATTTACATTATTTGATGTATTTTGTAAATATATATATATATATATATATATATATATATATATATATATATATATATATATATATATATATATATATATATATATATATATATATATATATATATATATATATATATATATATATATATATATATATTTCAATTCAAATTTAGTTTATTTTATGTGTATTTTGTATATCTATTTTCATACAAATTTAACTACTTTTGTGTATTTTTGTATATAGTTTTATATAAATTTACGATATTTTATGTGTATTTTGTATATTTATTTTTATACAAATACACATTTTTTTATTGGTATTTTGTTTATTTATTTTGATACGAATTTACATTATTTTATGTGTATTTTGTGTACATTTTTTTATACGTATTTACTTCATTTTATGTGTATTTTGTATATACATTTTTATAGAAATCTACGTTATTTTATGTGTATTCGTATATATATTTTGAAACAAATTTTACATTGTTTTATATGTATTTTGCATATCAATATAAATTTACCTTATTGTATGTGCATTTTGTATATTTATTTTAATACAAATTTTAATTTTTTATATGTCTTTTGGTATATATATTAAAAAAAATGCGTTATTTTATGGATATTTTGCTCCTTTATTTTCATACAAATTTACATTATTTTATTAATATTCTGTGTATTTATTTTGTTACGATTTTACATTATTCTATTTGGGTTTTGTATATATTTTTTTATACATATTTACATTACTTAATGTGTATTTTGTATATATATTTTATACAAATTTACGTTATTTTAAGTTTATTTGTTTATATATTTTAATTCAAATTTACATTATTTTATGTGTTTTTTTGTAAATGTATTTCAATACAAATTTACCTAGTTTTATGTGTATTTTATATACTTATTTTCAAACAAATATAAATTATTTTTGTGTATTTTTGTATATGGTTTTATACAAATTAATGTTATTTTATGTGTATTTTGTATATCTATTTTCATACAAATACAAATTCTTTTATTGATATTTTTTTTATTTATTTTGACACGAAGTTACATTATTTAATGTCTATTTTGTATATATATTTTTACACGTATTTACAGCATCTCAAGTGTATTTTGTATATATATTTCTATAGAAATCTACGTTATTTTATGGGTATTCGTATATATATTTTGAAACAAATTTACATTGTTTTATGTGTATTTTGCATATTTTTTTTAATAAAAATTTACTTTATTGTATGTGCATTTTGTATATGTATATGTATTTTTATAAAAATATGCTTTATTTTATTGGTATTTTGCATCTTTATTTTCATACAAATTTACAATATTTTATTGATATTTTGTGTATTTACTTTGATACGATTTTACATTATTTTCTATGTGTATTTTGTATATATATTTAATACAAATGTACGCTATTTTATGTGTATTTGTTTTCATTTCATACAAATTTTCATTATTATATGTGTATTTTGTATATCAATTTTCATAAAAATTGAAATAATTGTTGTTGTTTTTTGTATATATTTTTATACAAATTTTCGTTATTTTATGTGTATTTTGTATATTTATTTTCCTACAAATATACGTTCTTTAACGGAATTTTGTTTGTTTATTTTGATACGAATTTACATTATTTTAGGTGTATTTGGTATATATATTTTTATACTATTTACATCATTTTATATGTTTTTGTATGTATATTTTCATAGAAATTTACTCTATTTTATGTGTATTCGTATATATATTTTGATAAAAATTTACATTATTGATGTGTATTTTGCATATCTATTTCAATACAAATTTACTTTACTGTATGTGCATTTTGTATATTTATTTCAATACAATTTTAATTATTTCATGAGTATTTTTGTATATATATTTCTATGTAAATATGCGTTATTATATGGGTATTTTGCATCTTTATTTTCATACAAATATAAATTATTTTATTGATATTCTGTTAATTTATTTTTATACGATTTAACATTATTCTATATGTATTTTGTATATATATTTTTATACATATTTACTTTATTTACTGTATATTTTGTATATATATTTTATCCAAATTTACGTTATTTTATGTGTATTTGTTTATATATTTTCATACAAATTTACATTATTTTATATGTATTTTGTATATGTATTTCAATACAAATTTGCCTAACTTTATGTGTATTTTGCATATCTATTTTCAAACAAATTTAAATTATTTTTGTGTATTTTTGTATTTATTTTTATACAAATTTTAGTTATTTTATTTTTATTTTGTATATATATTTTCCTACAAATATACAATCTTTTATTATAATTTTGTTTATTTATTTTGATTCGAGTTTACATTATTTTATGTGTATTTTGTATATATATTTTTCTACGTATTTACATTATTTTATGTGTATTTTGTATATATATTTTAATAAAAGTTTACATTCTTTTATTGTGTGTATTCCTATTTATTTTGATAAAAATTTTATACAAATTCATGTTATTTTATGTGAATTTGTATATATATTTTCATACAAATTTATATTATTTTACGTGTATTTTTACATATTTTTCATTACAAATTTACCTTATTTTATGATTATTTTGTATATTTATTTCATTCAATTTTAAATTATTTTATGTGTATATTTGTATTTGTATTTACGTAGTTTTATGTGTATTTTCTATATATATATTTTCATCCAAAATTACATTATTTTATTGGTATTTCTTAATTTAATTCGATACGAATTTATATTATTTCATAGGTATTTTGTATACATATTTTTATACTCATTTACATTATCTAATATGTGTTTTGTATATATAGTTTTATGCAAATTTATCTAATGTTAATTTTTGTACATATATTTTTATAGAAATTTGCGTTATTTTATGTATATATTTTTATATAAATTTACGTTATTTTATGTGCATTTTGTATATTTATATTTATACAAATACACATTCTTTTATTGGAATATTGTTTATTTACATTTATACGAATTTACATTATTTTATGTGTATTTTGTATACATTTTTTTTATACGTATTTACTTAATTTTATGTGTATTTTGTATATGTATTTTTATAGAAATCTACGTTATTTTATGTGTATTCGTATATATTTTGAAACAAATTTACATTATTTTATATGTATTTTGCATATCTATTTCAATACAAATTTACCTTATTGTATGTGCATTTTGTATATTTATTTTAATACAAGTTCAAATATTTTATGTGTATTTTGGTATCAATAATTTTATAAAAAATGCGTTATTTTATAGGTATTTTGCATCTTAATTTTCATTTTATATGTACTTTGTATATATATTTTTATACGCTCTTACATTATTTAATATTTATTTTGAATATATATTTTTATACAAATTCATGGTATTTTATGTGTATTTGTATATATATTTTCATATAAATTTACATTATTGTATGTGTATTTTGTACATATATTTTATAACAAATCTACTTTATTTTATGTTTATTTTGTATGTGTATTTTGTATATTTATATTTATCCAAATACACATTCTTTTATTGGTATTTTGTTTATTTTTTTAATTCGAATTTACATTATTATATGTGTATTTTGTATACATTTTTTTTATACGTATATACTTAATTTTGTGTATTTTGTATATATATTTTTTTAGAAATCTACGTTTCTTTATTTGTATTCGTATATATTTTGAAACAAATTTACATTGTTTTATATGTGTTTTTGCATATCTCTTTCAATACAAATTTACCTTATTGTATGTGCATTTTGTATATTTATTTCAATACAAATTTAAAAATTTTATGTGTATTTTGGTATATATATTTTTATAAGAAATGCGCTATTTTATGGGAATTTTGCATCTTTATTTTCATACAAATTTACATTATTTTATTAATATTCTGTGTATTTATTTTGATACGATTTTACATTATTCTATTTGTTTTTTGTATATACTTTTTTATACATATTTACATTATTTAATGTGTATCTTGCATATATATTTTATACAAATTTATTATCTATTATCTATTTTCATACAAATACACATTCTTTTCATGATATTTTGTTTATTTATTTTGACACGAATTTACATTATTTGATATGTATTTTGTATATATATTTTTATACGTATTTACATAATTTCATATGTATTTTGTATATATATTTCTATAGAAATCTACTTTATTTTATGTGTATTCGTATATATATTTTGAAACAAATTTACATTGTTTTATATGTATTTTTGAATATCTCTTTCAATACAAATTTACCTTACTGTATATGCATTTTGTATATTTATTTCAATACAAATTTAAATATTTTATGTGTATTTTGGTATATATATTTTTAAAAAAATCCGATAATTTTGGGGAATTTTGCATCTTTATTTTCATACAAATTTACATTATTTTATTGATGTTCTGTGTATTTATTTTGATACGATTTTACATTATTCTATTTGTTTTTTATATATATTTTTTTATAAACATTTACATTATTTAATCTGTATCTTGCATATATATTTTATACAAATTTACGTTATTTTAAGTGTATTTATTTATATATTTTCATTCAAATTTACATTATTTGATGTGTATTTTGTATATGTATTTCAGTACATATTTGCCTAATTTCATGTGTATTTTGCATATCTGTTTTCAAACAAATTTTTGTATATATTTTTATACAAATTTTGTTATTTTATTTGTATTTTGTATATATATTTTCCTACAAATATACATTCTTTTAGAGGAAATTTTTATTTATTTATTTTGATACGAATTTACATTATTTTATGTGTATTTTGTATATGTATTTCAGTACAAATTTACCTAGTTTATGTGTATTTTGTATATCTTTATTTAACTCGATACGAATTTAGATTTTTTCATAGGTATTTTGAATAAATATGTTTAAGTGTATTTATTTATATATTTTCATTCAAATTTACATTATTTGATGTGTATTTTGTATATGTATTTCAGTACAAATTTACCTATTTTTATGTGTATTTTGTATATCTTTATTTAACTCGATGCGAATTTAGATTTTTTCATAGGTATTTTGAATAAATATGTTTATACTCATTTACATTATGTAATGAGTGTTTTGTATATATTTTTTAATGCAAATTTATTTTATGTCCATTTTTGTAGATATATTTTTATAGAAATTTATTTATTTTATATGTATTTTGTATATGTTTTCTCATAAAAATTTACATTATTTTATTGGTATTTTGTTTATTTATTTTGATACGAATTACATGATTATATGTGTATTTTGTATATATTTTTTATACGTAATTACATTATTTAATGTGTGTTTTATTTATATATTTTTATATAAAATTTACGTAATTATATGTGTATTTGTAAAAATATTTTGATACAAATTTACTATATTTTATGTATTTTGTACATATATTTCAATTCAAATTAAGCTTATTTTGTGTGTATTTTGTATATCTATTTTCATACAAATTTAATTACTTTTGTGTATCTTTAATTTATTGTTTTATATATATTTACCTTATTTTATGTCCATTTTGTATATTTATATTTATACAAATACACATAAAATGAAGTAAATTTGCATAAAAATAAATATACAAAACACACATTAAATGATGTAAATGCGTATAAAAATATGTATACAAAATACCTATGAAATAATCTAAATTCGTATCGAATTAAACTAACAAAATACCAATTAAATATTGTAATTTTTGATGAAAATATATATAGAAAATACACATAAAATAACCTAAATACAAATACATATATACACATAAAATAATTTAAAATTGAAGGAAATAAATATTCAAAATAAACATAAAATAAGGTAAATTTGTAATGAAATATATGTAAAAATGCACATAAAATAATGTAGATTTGTATGAAAATATATATACAAATACACATAAAATAACATGAATTTGTATAAAATTTGTATCAAATTATATACGAATACACACAATAAAATAAAGTAAATTTTTATGAAAATATATATACAAAATAAACATAAAATAATGTAAATACGTAGAAAAATATATATTCAAAATACACATAAAATAAAGTAAACTCGTATCAGAATAAATAGATAAAATTCCAATAAAAGAATGTATATTTGTAGGAAAATATATATAGAAAATACAAATAAAATAGCTAAAATTTGCATAAAAATATATACAAAAACACACAAAAATTATTTAAATTTGTTTGAAAATAGATATGCAAAATACACATAAAATTAGGCAAATTTGTATTGAAATACATATATAAAATACACAAAATAATGTAAATTTGAAAGAAAATATATAAACAAATATACTTAAAATAACGTAAAATTGTATGAAATATATATACAAAATACACATTAAATAATGTAAATATGTATAAAAAAATATATACAAAACACAAATAGAATTATGTAAAATCGTATCAAAATAAATACACAGAATATTAATAAAATAATATAATTTTGCATGAAAATAAAGATACAAAATACCCATAAAATAACGCATTTTTTTTTTAAATATATACCAAAACACACATAAAATATTTGAATTTGTATTAAAATAAATATACGAAATGCACACACAATAAGGTAAATTTGTATTGAAATAGATGCGCAAATTACATATAAAACAAAGTTAATATGTTTCAAAATATATATACGAAAACACATAAAATAACGCAGATTTCTATAAAGATATATATACAAAATACACATAAAATGAAGTAAATAGGTATTAAAAAATATGTTTACAAAATACACATAAAATAATGTAAACTCGTATCGAAATAAATAAAGAAAATACTAATAAAAGAATGTGTATTTGTATAAATATAAATATACAAAATACACAAAATAACGTAAATTGATATAAAAGTATATACAAAAATACACAAAAGTAATTAAATTTGTATGAAAATAGATATACAAAATACACATAAAATATCTCATATTTAAAAAAAATATATACAAAAATACACATAAAATAATTAAATTTGTATTAAAATAAATATACAAAATACATATACTATAAGGTAAATTTGTTTTGAAATAGAAATGCAAAATACACATGAAATAATGAAAAAATACACACAATAAAATAAAGTAAATTTTTATGAAAATATATATACAAAATACACATAAAATAATGTAAATACGTAGAAAAAAACATATACAAAATACACTTAAAATAATGTAAATTCGTATCAAAATAAATAAACAAAATTCCAATTAAAAAAATGCATATTTGTTGGAATATATATATATATATATATATATATATATATATATATATATATATATATATATATATATATATATATATATATATATATATATATATATATATATATATATATATATATATATATATATATATATATATATATATATATATATATATATATATATATATATATATATATATATATATATATATATATATATATATATATATATATATATATATTTGTATAGAAAATATATATACAAAAATACACAAAAAATAATTTAAATTTGTATAAAAATATATATACAAAATACACATAAAATTAGGTAGATTTGTATTGAAAAAATATGCAAAATGCACATAAAATAATGTAAACTTGAATGAAAATATATAAACAAATACACTTAAAATAACGTAAATTTGTATGAAATATATATAGAAAATACACATTAAATAATGTAAATATGTATAAAAAATATATACAAAGACAAATAGAATAATGTAAATATCAAAATAAATCCATAGAATATTAATAAAATAATGTAAATTTGTATGAAAATAAAGATGCAAAATACCCATAAAACAACGCATTTTTTATGAAAAATATATATCAAAATACACATAAAATATTTAAATTTGTATTACAATAGATATACAAAATGAACATACAATATGGTAAATTTGTATTGAAATAGATATGCAAAATACATATAAAACAATGTAAATTTCTTTCAAAATATATATACGAATACACATAAAATAACGTAGATTTCTATAAAAATATATATACAAAATACACATAAAATGAAGTAAATACGTATAAGAAAATGTATACAAAATACACATAAAATAATGTAAATTCGTATCAAAATAAATAAACTAAATGCCAATAAAAGAATGTGAACTTGTATAAATATAAATATACAAAATACACATAAAATAACGTAAAATTGTAAATAACTATATACAAAAATAAACAAAAAAAAAAAAATTCATATGAAAATAGATATACAAAAGACACATAAAATAAGCTAAATTTGAATTGAAATAAATATAGAAAATACATAAAATAATGTAAATTTGTATCAAAATATATATTCAAATACACATATAATAACGTAAGTTTGTATAAAAATATATAAACAAAATACACATTAAATAATGTAAATACGTATAAAAGATATGTACGTAATGTAAAAATTTACAGAATTAAAGATGCGATATACCCATAAAATAACTCATATTTAAAAAAAAATTATATACAAAAATACACATCAAATAATTAAATTTGTATTAAAATAAATATACAAAACACACATACAATAAGGTAGATTTTTATTGAAATAGATATGCAAAAAACACATAAAATAAAGTAAATTTGTATCAAAATATATACGAATACACACAATAAAATAACGAAAATTTTTATGAAAATATATATACAAAATACACATTAAATAATGTAAATACATAGAAAAATATATATACAAAATACACATAAAATAATGTAAACAAAATTTCCTCTAAAAGAATGTATATTTGTAGGAAAATATATATACAAAATACAAATAAAATAACAAAAATTTGTATAAAAATATATACAAAAATACACAATTTTTTTTTAATTTGTTTGAAAATAGATATGCAAAATACACATGAAATTAGGCAAATTTTTATTGAAATACATATACAAAATACACATAAAATAATATAAATTTGTATGAAACTATATAAACAAATACACATAAGATAACGTAAATTTCCATAAAATATATGTACAAAATATACATTAAATAATGTAAATATGTCTAAAAATATGTATACAAAATACACACACATATATATATATATATATATATATATATATATATATATATATATATATATATATATATATATATATATATATATATATATATATATATATATATATATATATATATATATATATACAAAATACAAATATATTTAAATATGAATAATATGTATACAAATACACATTTAATGTAAATGTAAATTGTATATATATATATTTGAAACAATTTACATTGTTTTATATGTATTTTGCATATTTGTATAAATATAAATATACAAAATGCACATAAAATAAGGTAAATTTATATAAAACAATATACAAAAATACACAGAAGTAATTAAATTTGTATGAAAATAGATATACAAAATACACACAAAGTAAGCTTAATTTGAATTGAAATATATGTACAAAATACATAAAATAAAGTAAATTTGTATCAAAATATTTTTTACAAATACACATATAATTACGTAAATTTGTTATAAAAATATATAAACAAAATACACATTAAATAATGTAATTACGTATGCAAAAATATATACAAAATACACATATAATCATGTAATTCGTATCAAAATAAATAAACAAAAACCAATAAAATAATGTAAATTTTTATGAGAACACATAAAAAATTATACAAAATACACATAAAATAAATAAATTTGTATAAAATATATGTAAAAAACTGCACATAAAATAAATTTGCATTAAAAAATATATACAAAACACACATTACATACTGTAAATGACTATAAACATATGTATACAAAATACCTATGAGAAAATCTAAATTCGTATCGATTTGAAAATACCAATAAAATAATGTAATTTTGGATGAAAATATATATAAAAAATACACATAAAATTACGTAAATAGAAATACAAATATACACATCAAATAATTTAAAATTGAATAAAATAAATATACAAAATAATCATAAAATTAGGTAAATTTGCAATGAAAAATATGTAAAAATACACGTACAATAATATAAATTTTTATGAAAATATATATACAAATACACATAAAATAACATGAATTTGTATAAAATTTGTATCAAAATAAACAGGAAAACACACAATAAAATAATGTAAATTTTTATTAAAATATATATACAAAAGACACATAAAATAATGTAAAATTGTATAAAACTATATACAAAAATAAAATAATGTAAATTGTATGAAAATAAATACACAATAGACACATAAAAGATTGTATATTTAGAAAATATATATACAAAACAAATAAAATAACTAAAATTTATAAAATATATACAAATACACAAAAATAATTTTAATTTGTTTAAAAATATATATACAAAATACACATAAAATTGAGCAAATTTGTATTGAAATAAATATACAAAACTCACATAAAATAATGTAAATTTGTAGAAAATATATAAACAAATACATATAAAATAACTTAAATTTGTATAAATATATATACAAAATATACATTAAATATTTTAAATATGTATAAAATATTTTGCGTTATTTATATGTATTTTGTATAAGTTTTCTCAAGAAATTTACATTATTTTATTGGTATTTTGTCTATTTATTTTGATACGAATTATATGATTATTTGTGTATTTTCTTTTTTATACGTTTTTACATTATTAATGTGTATTTTGTTTATATATTTTATGCAAATTTACGTTATTATATGTGTATTTATATATTTTGATAAATTTACATTATTTTATGTATTTTGTATATATATTTCAATTCAAATTTAGCTTATTTTATGTGTATGTATATCTATCTATTTTAATACAAAATCAAATATTTTATGTTTTTTTCGTATATATATTTTTATAAAAATGCGTTATTTTATGGGTATTTTGCATCTTAATTTTCATACAAATTTACTTTATTTTATTAATATTTTCTGCATTTATTTTGATACAGATTTACATTATTTTATTTGTGTTTTATATATATTTTTTATACATATTTACATTATTTAATGAGTTTTTGTATATATTTTGATACAAATTTACGTTATTTTAGGTCTATATGTTTATATATTTTCATTCAAATTTACATTATTTAGTGTATTTTATATGTATTTCAATACAATTTACCTATTTTATATGTTTTTGTATATTTATTTTCATACAAGTTTAAAATTATTTTGTGTATTTTGTATATAGTTTTATACAAACTTAGGTTATTTTATGTGTATTTTGTATATCTATTTTCATACAAATACACATTCTCTTCATAATATTTTGTTTATTTATTTTGACACGAATTAACATTATTTAATGTGTATTTTGTATATATATTTTTATACGTATTTACATTATTTTAAGTGTATTTTGTATATATATTTCTATAGAAATCTATATTTATTTTATGTGTATTCATATATATTTTGAAACAAATTTACATTGTTTTTATGTATTTTGCATTTTTTCAATACAAATTTACCTTATTGTATTTGCATATTGTATATTAATTTTAATACAAATTTGATTAATCTATGTATTTTTTTGTATACGTATTTTTATAAAATATGCTTATTTATGGGTATTTTGCATCTTTATTTTCATACAAATTTACATTATTTTATTGATATTCTGTGTATTTATTTTGATATGATTTTACATTATTTTATGTGTATTTTGTATATATATATTTGATATAAAATGTATTTGTTTTCATTTCATACAAATCTACATTATTTTATGTGTTTTTTGTACATGTATTTAAATACAAATTTAACTAGTTATATGTGTATTTTGTATATATATTTAGTATGTATATTTTCATAGAAATTTACTCTATTTTATGAGTATTCGTATATATATTTTGATACAAATTTACATTATTGATGTGTATTTTGCATATCTATTTCAATACAAATTTACTTTATTGTACGCGCATTTTGTATATTTATTTTGATACAAATTTAATTATTTTATATATATTTTTGTATATATATTTTTATGCAAATATGCGTTATTATATGGATATTTTGCATCTTTATTTTCATACAAATTTACATTATTTTATTGATATTCTCTTTATTTATTTTGATACGATTTAACATTATTCTATGTGTATTTACTAGGGGAGGCGGTGGCTGAATCGACAGAGTAACACCACCGCGTTCAGGAGGACGCGAGTTCAATCCCCGCCCGGTGCCTCCAAGCTGGGATTTTTCAGCCGCCGCCGAGTGGCTTAAAACTACCCACATGCTGTCCAGAAGACCACCTATCAACCCGGACTCTAGATTCTAGGATTAAAGATGAGCTCCGGAGGGCAGCATGAGCCATTGCAGGATGGCGCCACTATAAACACTCGCCTGCGCCAGAACGGGCTGGGGCGACCATCAGGACCCACTGGGAAGAAGTCTTGGACCGACCAGGCCCCACTGAAAAGTTCACCGCGCTATGGGCCACGACGTAAAAAAAAAAAAAAAAAATTGTATTACATTATTTAATGTTCATTTTGTATATATATATATATATATATATATATATATATATATATATATATATATATATATATATATATATATATATATATATATATATGTATATATATATATATATATATATATATATATATATTTACATTATTTTATGTGTATTTGTTTATATATTTTCATACAAATTTACACTATTTTATGTGTTTTGTATATATATTTTCTACGTATTTGAATTATTTTATATGTATTTTGTATATACATTTTCAAAAAATTATTATTTTATTGTGTGTATAAGTATATATTTTAATACAAATTTTATACAAATTATGTTATTTAATGTGTATTTGTATATACATATACATTACGTACATATAAAATAATAAAATTTAATTATTCTATGTGTATTTTGTATATGTATTTTCATAAAATGCTTTATTTTATTAGTATTTTGCATCTTTATTTTCATACAAATTTACATTATTTTATTGATATTGTATTTATTTGATACGATTTTACATTATTCTATGTATATTTTGTATATATATTTCATACAAATGAACGTTATTTTATGTGAATTTGTTTTCATTTCACAAATCTACCTTATTGTATGTGTATTTTGTATATTTATTTTAAATGCAAATTTAACTAATTATATGTGTATTATGTATATCTATTTTCATACAAATCGAAATTAATTTTGTGTATTTTAGTATATATTTTTATTCAAATTTTCGTAATTTTATTTGTATTTTGTATATTTTTCCTACAAATATACGTTCTTTTATCGAATTTTGTTTATTTATTTTGTTAATATTTTTCATTATTTTATGTGTATTTGTTATATATATTTTCATACTTATTTACATAATTTTATATGTATTTTGAATATATATTTTCATAGAAATTTCCTCTATATGTATATACAACAAAACAAAAATAATTTAAATTTGTATGAAAATAAATATACAAAATACACAAAATTAGGTAAATTGTAATAAAATACATATACAAAATACACTTAAAATAATGTAAATTTGAATGTAATTATATAAACAAATACACTTAAAATAACGTTAATTTATATAAAATATATATAAAAAAACATTAAATAATGAAAATATGTATAAAAAAATATATACAAAACACAAATAGTATAATATAAAATCGTATCAAAATATATACACAGAATATTAATAAAATAATGTACATTTGTATGAAAACTAAGATGCAAAATAATTATAAAATAACGCATTTTATAAAATATATATACCAAAATACACATAAAATATTTGAATTTGTATTAAAATAAATATACAAATGCACATACAATAAAGTAAAGGTATTGAAATAGATATGCAAAATACATATAAAACAATGTAAATTTGTTTCAAAATATATAAACGAATACACATAAAATAACGCAGATTTCTATAAATATATATATACAAAATACAAATAAAATTAAGTTAATACGAATCGAAAATATATATATATATATATATATTTTGAAACAAATTTACATTGTTTTATATGTATTTTGCATATCTATTTCAATACATATTTACCTTATTGTATGTGTATTTTGTATATTTATTTTAATACAAATTAATTTTTTTATGTGTATTTTGGTATATATATTTTTATAAAAAATGTGTTATTTAATGGGTATTTTGCATCTTTATTTTCATACAAATTTACATTGTTTTATTAATATTCTGGTATTTATTTTGATACGATTTTACATTATTCTATTTGTGTTTTGTATATATTTTTTTCTACATATTTACATTATTTAATGTTTATTTTGTATATTTTAAAACAAATTTACGTTATTTTATGCGCATCTGTTAAAATATTTTGATACAAATTTACATTATTTTATGTATTTTTTATATATATTTCAATACAAATTTAGTTTATTTTATGTATATTTTGTATATCTATTTTCATTCGTATCAAAATAAATAAACAAAATAGCAATAAAATAATGTAAATTTGTATCAGAAAACATATACAAATACACATAAATTAACGCAAATTTCAAAAAAAAATATATGTACAAAAATGCACATAAAAGAAAGTAAATTTGCATAAAAATATATATACAAAACACACATTAAATAATGTAAATGCGTACATAAAATAACCTAAATACACAAAAATATTTAAAATTTGTATGAAAAGAAATATACAAAATACACATAAAATTAGGTAAATTTGTATTGAAATACTTAGACAAAATACACATAGAATAATGTAAATTTGAATGAAAATATATAAACAAATACACTTCAAATAACGTAAATTTGTATAAAATATATATGCAAGATACACATTAAATAATGTAAATGTGTATAAAAATATATACAAAAAATAAATAGAATAATGTAAAATCCTATCAATATAAATACACAGAATATCAATAAAATAATGTAAATTTGTATGAAAGAAAGATGCAAATTCCATAAAATAGCGCATTTTTTATAAAATATATATACCAAAATACTCATAAAATATTTAAATTTGTATTGAAATAAATATACAAAATGCATATACAGTAAGATAAATATGTATTGAAAGAGATATTCAAAATACATATAAAACAAAGTAAATTTGTTTCAAAATATATATACGAATACACATAAATAACGTAGATTTCTAAAGAAATATATATAAAATACATGAAATTATGTAAATAACTATAAAAATATATATACAAAATACATATCTAGGTAAATTTGTGTCAAAATAAATAAACAAAACATCATGAAAAGAATGTGTATTTGTATGAAATAAATAGATAATAAATTTGTATGAAATATATATGCAAGATATACATTAAATAATGTGAATATGTATAAAAAAACATATACAAAAAACAAATAGAATAATGTGAAATCGTATCAAAATAAATACACCGAATATTAATAAAATAATGTAAATTTGTATGAAAATAAAGATGCATAATTCCCATCAAATAGCGCATTTCTATAAAATATATACACCAAAATACACATAAAATATTTAAATTTGTATTGAAATAAATATACAAAATGCACATACAATAAGGTAAACTTGTATTGAAAGAGATATGCAAAAATACATATAAAACAATGTAAATTTGTTTCAAAATATATATACGAATACACATAAAATAACGTAGGTTTCTATAAAATATATATAAAAATACATAAAATTAAGTAAATACCTATAAAATAGATATACAAAATACAGAATAATGTAAAATTGTTTAAAAAAATAAACTGAATATAAATAAAATAATGTAAATTTGTATGAAAATAAAATGCAAATACCCAAAATAAAGCATATTTTTTAAAATACATATAAAAATACACATAGTATAATTAAATTTGTATTAAAATTAATATACAAAATGCATATACAATAACGTAAATTTGTATTGAAAAAATATGCAAAATACACATAAAACAGTGTAAATTTATTTCAAAATCTATATACGAATACTCATAAATCAACGTAGATTTCTATAGAAATATATATATATACAAAATACACATCAAATGATGTAAACACGTATAAAAATATATATATATATATATACATTAAATAATGTAAATTAGCGTCAATAAATAAACAAAATATCAATAAAGAATGTGTATTTGTATGAAAATAGATATACAATATACACATAAAATCACCTAAATTTGTATAAAATAATTACAAAATACACAAAATAATTTTAATTTGTATGAAAATAAATATACAAAATATACATAAATTAAATTTGTATATTTATAAATATTACACATAAAATAATGTAAATAATAATGAAAAAATATAACAAATACTTAAAATAACGTAAATTTGTATAAAATATATCTAAAAAATACACATTAAATAATGTAAATATGTATAAAAAAATATATACAAAACACAAATAGAATAATATAAAATCGTATCAAAATAAATACACAGAATATTAATTAAATAATGTAAATTTGTATGAAAATTAAGATGCAAAATACCCATAAAATAACGCATTTTTTATAAAAATATTTATACCAAAACACACATAAAATATTTGAATTTGTATTAAAATAAATATACAAAATGCACATACAATAAGGTAAATTTGTATTGAAATAGATATGCAAAATACATAAAAAAACATTTAAATTTTTTTCAAAATATATATACATAAAATAACGAAAATTTGTATGAAAATATATAAAAAAATAAACAAAAATAATTTAAATTTGTATGAAAATAAATATACAAAATACACATGTATTTTGTATATCTATTTTCACACAAATTTAATTACTTTTGTGTATTTTTGCATATAGTTTTATATAAATTTACGTTATTTTATTTGTATTTTGTATATTTATATTTATACAAATACACATTCTTTTATTGGTATTTTGTATATTTATTTTGATACGAATTTACATTATTTTATGTGTATTTTGTATATATATTTTTTATATGTATTTACTTCATTTATGTGTATTTTATATATATTTCTATAGAAATCTACGTTATTTTATGTCTATTCGTATATATATTTTGAAACAAATTTACATTGTTTTATATGTATTTTGCATATCTATTTCAATACAAATTTACCTTATTGTATGTGTTTTTAATATATTTATTTTAATTCAAATTTAATTTTTTTATGTGTATTTTGGTATATATTTTTTTATAAATAAAAAAAATGCGTTATTTTATGGGTATTTTGCCTCTTTATTTTCATACAAATTTACATTATTTTATTAATATTCTGTGTATTTATTTTGATACGATTTTACATTATTCTATTTGTGTTTTGTATATATATTTTTTTATACAAATTTACGTTATTTTAAGTGTATTTGTTTATGTCTTTTCATTCAAATTTACATTATTTTATGTGTATTTTGTATATGTATTTCAATACAAATTTACCTAATTTTATGTGTATTTTGTATATTTATTTTCATACAAATTTAAAATATTTTTTGTGTATTTTTGTATATAGTTTGATACAAATTTAGGTTATTTTATGTGTATTTTGTATGTCTATTTTCATACAAATACACATTCTTTTATTGATATTTTGTTTATTTATTTTGACGCGAATTTACAGTATTTAATGTGTATTTTGTATATTTATTTTTATACGTATTTACATCATTTCATGTGTATTTTGTATATATATTCCTATAGAAATCAACGTTATTTTATGTGTATTCGTATGTATATGTTTACAAATTTACACTGTTTTATGTGTATTTTGCGTTTTTTTTTCAATACAAACTTACCTTATTGTATGTGCATTTTGTATATTAATTTAAATACAAATTTAATTATTCTATGTGTATTTTTGTATATGTATTTTTAAAAAAAATATGCTTTTTTTTATGGGTATTTTGCATCTTTATTTTCATACAAATTTAAATTATTTTATTGATATTCTGTGTACTTATTTTGATACGATTTTACATTTTTCTATGTATAACAAAAATAAATACAGAATACACAAAAATAGATATGCACAATACATATAAACAATGTAAATTTGTTTCAAAATATATATACGAATACACATGAAATAAGGTAGATTTCTATGAAAATATATATACAAAATACACATAAAATTAAGTAAATACGTATAAAAAATGTATACAAAATACACATAATATAATGTAAATTAGTATCAAAATAAATAAACAAAATACCAATAAAAGAATGTGTATTTGTATAAATATATCTATTTTCATAGAAATTTAATTACTTCTGTGTATTTTTGTATATAGTTTTATACAAATTTACGTTATTTTATGTGCATTTTGTATATTTATATTTATACAAATACACATTCTCTTATTGGTATTTTGTTTATTTATATTTATACGAATTTACATTTTTTTATTTGTATTTTGTATACATTTTTGATTCGTATTTACTTAATTTTATTTGTATTTTTTATATATATATTTATAGAAATCTACGTTATTTTATGTTTATTCGTATATATATTTTGAAACAAATTTACATTGTTTTATATGTATTTTGCATATTTATTTCAATACAAATTTACCTTATTGTATGTGCATTTTGTATTTTTATTTTAATACAAATTCAAATATTTTATGTGTATTTTGGTATATATAATTTTATAAAAAAATGCGTTATTTTATAGGTATTTTGCATCTTAGTTTTCATACAAATGTACATTATTTTATTAATATTCTGTGTATATATTTTGATACGATTTTATATTATACTATTTGTGTTTTGTATATATTTTTTTATACATATTTTCATTATTTAATGTGTATTTTTATATATATTTTATACAAATTAACGTTATTTTAAGTGTATTTGTTTATATAATTTTATTCAAATTTACATTATTTTAAGTGTATTTTGTATATGTATTTAAATACAAATTTACCTAATGTTATGTGTATTTTGTATGTTTATTATCATACAAATTTAAATTATTTTTGTGTTTTTGTGTATATACATATACAGTAGATTTCTATGAAAATATATTCAAAATACATATAAAATTATGTAAATAAGTATATAAATATATATATCAAATACACCTAAAAAAAATAAAATTCGTATCAAAATAAATAAACAAAATTCCGATAAAAGAACGTATATTTGTAGGAAAATAAATATTCAAAATACATAAAATTATGAAAATTTGAATAAAATATATACAAAAACAAAAAATAAATTTCAATTTGTATGAAAATAGATATACAAAATACACATATAATTAGTTAAATTTGTATTTAAATACATGTACAAAATACACATAAAATAATGTAAATTTGTACGTTCTTTTATCGGAATTTTGTTTATTGATTTTGATACGAATTTTCATTATTTTAGGTGTATTTGATATATATATATTTTTATACTTATTTACATAATTTTATATGTATTTTAATATATATTTTACAGAAATTTACTCTATTTTATGTGTAATCGTATATATATTTTGATACAAATTTACATTATTTATGTGTATTTCGCATATCTATTTCAATACAAATTTTCTTTATTGTATGTGCCTATTGTATATTTATTTTGATCCAAATTTAATTATTTTATGTGTATATATATATATATATTTTATGTGTATATATATATCTATATATATATATATATATATATATATATATATATATATATATATATATATATATATATTAAACAAATATGCGTTATTATATGTTTATTTTGCATCTTTATTTTCATAGAAATTTACATTATTTTATTGATAGTCTGTTTATTTATTTTGATACGATTTTACGTTATTCTGTGTATTTTGTATATATATTTTTAGACATATTTACATTATTTAATGTATATTTTGTACATATATTTTATGGAAATTTACGTTATTTTATGTGTATTTGTTTATATAGTTTCATACAAATTTACATTATTTTATGTGTATTTTTTATATGTATTTCAATAAAAATTTGCCTAATTTCATGTGTATTTTGCATATCTATTTTCAAACAAATTTAAATTATTTTTGTGTATTTTTGAATATATTTTTATACAAATTTTTCTTATTTTATTTGTATTTTGAATATATATTTTCCTACAAATATACATTCTTTTAGAGGAAATTTTGTTTATTTATTTTGATACGAATTTACATTATTTTATGTGTATTTTGTATATACATTTTTCTATGTATTTACATTATTTAATGTGTATTTTGTATATATATTTTCATAAAAATTTACGTTATTTTATTGTGTGTATTCGTATATATTTTGATACAAATTTACTTTATTTTATGTGTTTCTTGCATATCTATTTCAAAAAAAATCTACCTTATTGTATGTGTATTTTGTATATTTATTTTAATACAAATTTAATTATTTTATGTGTATTTTTGTATATATATTTTTTTTAATTATGAGTTATTTTATGGGTATATTGCATCTTTAATTTTATAAATTTTTACATTACGTACATATCTTTTATACGTATTTACATTATTTAATGTGTATTTTGTTTATATATTTTTATACAAATTTACGTTATTATATGTGTATTTGAATATATATTTTGATACAGATTTACATTATTTTATGTATTTTCTATATTTATTTCAATTCAAATTTAGCTTATTTTATGTGTCTTTTGTATATCTATTTTCATAAAAAAAAATTTTTGTTTATTTTTGTATATAGTTTTATATAATTTTACGTTATTTTATGTGTATTTTGTATATTTATATTTATACAAGTACACATTCTTTTATTGGCATTTAGTTTATTTATTTTGATACGAATTTATATTATTTTATGTGTATTTTGTATACATTTTCTTATACGTATTTACTTCATTTTATGTGTATTTTGTATATATATTTTTATAGAAATCTACGTTATTTTATATGTATTCGTATATATATTTTGAAAGAAATTTACATTGTTTTATATGTATTTTGCATATCTATTTCAATACAAATTTACCTTATTGTATGTTCATTTTGTATATCTATTGTCATACAAATTTAAATATTTTATGTGTATTTTGGTATATATATATTTTCATAAAAAATGCGTTGTTTTATGGGTATTTTGCATCTTTATTTTCATACAAATTTACATTATTTTATTAATATTCTGTGTATTTATTTTGATACTATTTTACATTATTCTATTTGTCTTTTGTATATATTTTTTTATACATATTTACATTATTTAATGTGTATTTTATATATATATTTCATACAAATTTACGTTTTTTTAAGTGTATTTGTTTATATATTTTCATTCAAATTTACATTATTTTATGTGTATTTTGTATATGTATTTCAATACAAATTTACCTAATTTTATGTGTATTTTGTATATTAATTTTCATACAAATTTAAATTATTTTTTGTGTATTTTTGTATAGAGTTTTATACAAATTTACAATATTTAATGTGTATTTTGTATGTCTATTTTCATACAAATACACATTCTTTTATTGATATTTTGTTTATTTATTTTGACACGAATTTACATTATTTAATGTGTATTGTGTATATATATTTTATACGTATTTACGTCATTTCATCTATTTTTGTATATATATTTCAATAGAAATCTACATTATTTTATGTGTATTCGTATATATTTTGAAACAAATATACATTGTTTTATGTGTATTTTGCATATTCTTTCAATATATATATATATATATATATATATATATATATATATATATATATATATATATATATATATATATATATATATATATATATATATATATATATATATATATATATATATATATATATATATATATATATATATATATATATATATATATATATATGTTTTTTTTAAATGTGAGTTATTTCATATGTTTTTTGTATATCTATTTTCATACAAATTTAATTACTACATTTTATTTTCGTATATACTTTAATATCAATTTACGATATTTTAAGATTATTTTGTATATTTATATTTATACAAATACACATTCTTTTATTAGAATATTGTTTATTTATTTCGATACGAGTTTACATTATTTTATGTGTATTTTGTACACATTTTTTATACGTATTTAATTCATTTTATGTGTATTTTGTATATATATCTTTATAGAAATCTGCGTTATTTTATGTGTTTTCGTATATATATTTTGAAACAAATTTACATTGTTTTATATGTATTTTGCATATCTATTTCAATACAAATTTACCTTATTGTGTGTGCATTTCGTATATCTATTTTAATACAAATTCAAATATTTTATGTGTGTTTTGGTATATATATTTTTATAAAAAATGCGTTATTTTATGGGTATTTTGCATCTTTATTTTCATGCAAATGTAAATTATTTTATTAATATTCTGTGTATTTATTTTGATATGATTTTACATTATTCTATTTGTGTTTTGTATATATTTTTTTATACATATTTACATTATTTAATGTGTATTTTGTATATATATTTCATACAATTTTACGTTATTTTAAGCGTATTTGTTTATATATTTTCATTCAAACCTACATTATTTTATGTGTATTTTGTGTATGTATTTCAAAACAAATTTGCCTAATTTTATGTGTATTTTGCATATCTATTTTCAAACAAATTTAAATAATTTTTGAGTGTTTTTGTATATATTTTTATACAAATTTTAGTTATTTTATTTGTATTTTCTATATATATTTTCCTACAAATATATATTCTTTTATTGGAATTTTATCTATTTATTCTGATACGAATTTACTTTATTTTATGTGTATTTTGTATATATATTTTTCTACGTATTTACATTATTTTATATGTATTTTGTATATATATTTTCATAAAAATTTATTTTATTTTATTGTGAGAATTCGTATATAATTTGATACAAATTTTATACAAATTCATGTTATTTTATGTGTATTTGTATATATATTTTCATACAAATCTACATTATTTTATGTGCATTTTTACATATATTTCATTACAAATTTACCTTATTTTATGTTTATTTTGAATATTTATTTCCTTCAATTTTTAATTATTTTATGTGTATATATGTATTTGTATTTAGGTTATTTTATGTGTATTTTCTATATATATTTTCATCAAAAATTACATAATTTTATTGGTATTTTGTTAGTTTAATTCGATACGAATTTAGATTATTTCATAGGTATTTTGTATACATATTTTTATATTCATTTACATTATCTAAAGTGTGTTTTGTATATATATTTTTAGCAAATTTATTTTATGTTCATTTTTGTACATATATTTTTGTAGAAATTTGCGTTATTTTATGTATATAGTTTTATATAAATTTACGTTATTTCATGTGCATTTTGTATATTTATATTTATACAAATACACATTCTTTTAATGGTATATTGTTTATTTACATTTATACGAATTTACATTATGTTATGTGTATTTTGTATACATTTTTTTATTCGTATTTACTTAATATTATGTGTATTTTGTATATGTATTTTTATAGAAATCTACGTTTTTTATGTGTATTCGTATATATATTTTGAAACAAATTTACATTATCTTATATGTATTTTGCTTATCTATTTCAATAAAAATTTACCTTATTTTATGTGCATTTTGTATATTTATTTTAATACAAATTCAAATATTTTATGTGTATTTTGGTATCAATAATTTTATAAAAAATGCGTTATTTTATAGGTATTTTGCATCTTAATTTTCATACAAATTTACATTATTTTATTAATATTCTGTGTATATATTTTGATACGATTTTACATTATTCTCTTTGTGTTTTGTATATATTTTTTTATACATATTTACATTATTTAATGTGTATTTTGAATATATATTTCATACAAATTTACGTTATTATATGTGTATTTGTTTATATATTTTCTTTCAAATTTACATTATTTTATGTGTATTTTGTATATGTATTTCAATACAAATTAACATAATTTTATGTGTATTTTGTATATTTATTTTCATACAAATTCAAATTATTTTTGTGTATTTTTGTATATAGTTTTATACAAATTTAGGTTATTTTATGTATATTGTATATCTATTTTCACACAAATACATTCTTTTATTGATATTCTGTATATTTATTTTTTATTTATATGTATATATATATATATATATATATATATATATATATATATATATATATATATATATATATATATATATATATATATATATATATATATATATATATATATATATATATATATATATATATATATATATATATATATATATATATATATATATATATATATATATATATATATATATATGTGTGTGTGTGTGTGTGTGTGTGTGTGTTTACATCATTTGATGTGTATTTTGTATATATTTTTATAGAAATCTACATTGATTTATTTATATTCGTATATAGATTTTGAAATAAATTTACACTGTTTTATATTTATTTTGCATATTTTTTCAATACAATTTACCTTATTGTATATGCATTTTGTATATTAATTTTAATACAATTTAATTATGCTATGTGTATTTTGTATATGTATTTTATAAAATATGCTTTATTTTATGGGTATTTTGCATTTCTATTTTCATACAAATTTACATTATTTTATTTATATTCTGTTTATTTTTTTTTAAACAATTTTACATTATTTTATGCGTATTTTGTATATCTATTTTTATACGTATTTACTTAATTTTATGTTTATTTTGTATATATATTTTTATAAAAATCTACGTTATTTTATGTGTATTCGTATATATATTTTGAAACAAATTTACATTGTTTTATATGTATTTTTGCATATCTCTTTCAGTACAAGTTTACCTTATTGTATATGCATTTTGTATATTTATTTCAATACAAATTTAAATATTTTATGTGTATTTTGGTATATATATTTTTATAAGAAATGCGCTATTTGATGGGAATTTTGCATCTTTATTTTCATACAAATTTACATTATTTTATTTATATTCCGTGTATTTATTTTGATACGATTTCACATTATTCTATTTGTTTTTTGTATATATTTTTTTTATACATATTTACATTATTTAATGTTTATCATGCATATATATTTCATACAAATTTATTATCTATTATTTATTTTCATACAAATACTCATTCTTTTCATGATATTTTGTTTATTTATTTTGACACGAATTTACCAAGATATGTATTTTGTATATATATTTTTATACGTATTTACATAATTTCATGTGTATTTTGTATATATATTTCTATAGAAATCTACGTTATTTTATGTGTATTCGTATATATATTTTAAACAAATTTTGTTTTATATGTATTTTTGAATATCTCTTTCATTACATATTTATATAACTGTATATGCATTTTGTATATTTATTTCAATACAAATATAAATATTTTATTTGAATTTTGTTATATATTTTTATAAAAAATGCGCTATTTTATGGGAATTTTGCATCTTTCTTTTCATACAAATTTACATTATTTTATTGATATTCTGTGTATTTATATTGATAGGATTTTACACTATTCTATTTCTTTTTTTGTATATATTTTTTTATACAAATTCACATTATTTAATGTGTATCTTGCATATATATTTTATACAAATTTACGTTATTTTAAGTGTATTTGTTTATATATTTTCATTCAAATTTACATTATTTTATGTGTATTTTGTATATATATTTCAATACAAATTTACGTAATCTTATGTGTATTTTGTATATTTCTTTTCATACAAATTTTAAATATTTTTGTATTTTTGTATAGTTTTATACAAATTTAGGTTATTTTATGTACGCATTTACAATATTTAATGTGTGTTTTGTATATATATTTATGCAAATTTACTTTATTTTATGTGCATTTTTTTAAATATATTTTTTAGAAATTTGCTTTATTTTATGTGTATTTGTATATGTTTTCTCATACAAATTTACATTATTTTATTGCTATTTTGTTTATTTATTTTGATACGAATGAAAATAGATATACAAAATATACATAAAATAAACTAAATTTGTATTGAAATACATATAAAAAATACATAAAATAATGTAAATTTGTATCAAAATATTTTAACAGATAACGTAAATTTGCTTTAAAATATAAAAAATAAGCATTAAATAATGTAAATATGTATACAAAAATATATACAAAACAAATAGAATAATGTAAATCGTATCAAAATAAATACACAGAATATTAATAAAACAATGTAAATTTGTATGAAAATGAAGATGCAAAATAGCCATACAATAGGGCTTTATTTTTTAAATATATATACCAAAACACTTTTAAAATATTTGAATTTGTATTAAAATAAATACACGAAATGCACATACAATAAGGTAGATTTGTATTGAAATAGATATGCAAAATACATATAAAACAATGTAAACTAGTTTCAAAATATATATACGAATACACATAAAATAACGAAGATTTCTATAAAAATATATAAACAAAATACACATAAAATGAAGTAAATACGTATTAAAGAAAATTTTAGAATAAATAAATAAATAAAGAATGTTTAATAAATAAATATACAAAATACATATAAAATAACGTAAATTTATATACAAAATATACAGAAGTGATTAAATTTGTATAAAATAGATATACAAAATACAGATAAAGCTAAATTTGAATTGAAATGTATATACAAATACATAAATAATGTAAATTTGTATCAAAATATTTATAAAAATACATATAATAACGTAAATTTGTTTAAAATATATAAACAAAATACACATTAAGTAATGTAAATACGTATAAAAATTATGTAAAATACATATAATCATGTAATTGTATCAAACTAAATAAATAAAATATCAATAAAATAATGTAAATTTGTATGAGAAAACATATACAAATACATATAAAATAACGCTAATTTCTAAAAATATATGTCCAAAATGAACATAAATAAAGTAACTTTGGATAAAATATATACAAAACACACATTAAATAATGTAATGCGTACGTAAAATAACCTAAATTTGTATAAAACTATATAGAAAATACACAAAATAATTTAAATTTTATGAAAATAAATATATAAAATACACATAAAATTAGTAAATTTGTATTGAAATACATATACAAAATACATAAAATATTGTATATTTTAATGAAAATATATAAACAAATACACATATAATAACGTAATTTTTTATGAATTTTATATTCAAATTACACATTAAATAATGTAAATATGTATAAAAATATATACAAAACACAAATAGAATAATGTAAAATCGTATCAAAATATATACAGAATATTAATTAAATAATAAATTTGTATGAAAATTAAGATGCAAAAAACCTATAAATAACGGATTTTTTTTTAATTATTGATACCAAAAAACATAAAATATTTGAACTTGTATTAAAATAAATATAGAAAATGCAAATAAATAAGGTAAATTTGTATTGAAATATATACAAAATATATATATATATATATATATATATATATATATATATATATATATATATATATATATATATATATATATATATATATATATATATATATATATATATATATATATATATATATATATATATGTACAAAATATATATTTATAATAATTATGTAATTGTATATAGATTTTGAAATAAATTAATAATATTTGTCAATAATAAATTTGTATGAAAATATATACATGTATATGCATTTGTATATTAATAAAATTTATATAATATAATGTTTTTTATACATATTTAAAATATGCTTTTATTTATGGGTATTTTATATATATTTTCATACAAATTTACATTATTTTATTTATATTCTGTTTATTTTTTAAACAATTTACATTATTTTATGTGTATTTTGTATATCTATTTTTATACGTATTTACTTAATTTTATGTATTTTGTATGTATATTTTTATAAAATTTAAATTTTATGTGTATTTTGTTTCAAAATATATATATAAAATACATATACAATATACATTTATATATTTTTATACACATTTTAGTTATTTTATTTGTTTTTTGTATATATATTTTCCTACAAATATACATTCTTTTATTGGAATTTTGTGTATTTATTTTTTTACGAATTTACATTATTTTATGTTTATTTTGTACATATAATTTTCTACGTATTTAAATTATTTTATGTATTTTATATATACATTTTCATAAAAATTTACGTTATTTTATTGTGTATTCGTATATATTTTGAAACAAATTTTATACAAATTATGTTATTTTATGTGTATTTGTATATATATTTTCATACAAATTTTTATTATTTTATGTGTATTCTTGTTTATATTTTATTACAAATTTACCTTATTTTATGTTGATTTTGTATATTTATTCAATTCAATTTTAAATTATTTAATGTGTATTTGAATTTGTATTTAGGTTATTTATGTGTTTTCTATATATATTTTCATCCAAGATTACATTATTTTATTGTTATTTTCTTAATTTAACTCTATAAGAATTTAGATTATTTCATAGGTATTTTGTATACAAATTTTTATACTCATTTACATTATCTAATGTGTGTTTTGTATATATTTTTTTATGCAAACTAATTTTATGTGCATTTTTGTACATATATTTTTATAGAAACTTAAAACGTTATTTTATGTGTATTTTGTATATGTTTTCTCATACAAATTTACATTATTTAATTAGTTTTTGTTTATTTATTTTGATACGAATGACTTGGTTATTTATGTATTTTGTAAATATTTTTTATACGTATTTACTTAATGTGTATTTTGTTCATATATTTTTTAAAATTTACGTTATTATATGTGTATTTGTTAAAAATATTTTGAAACGAATTTACTTTATTTTATGTATTTTGTATATATATTTCAATTCAAATTTAGCTTATTTTGTGTGTATTTTGTATATCTATTTTCATACAAATTTAATTACTTCTGTGTATTTTTGTATATAGTTTTATACAAATTTACGTTATTTTATGTGCATTTTGTATATTTATATTTATACAAATACACACTCTCTTATTGGTATTTTGTTTATTTATATTTATACGAATTTACATTATTTTATGTGTATTTTGTATACATTTTTGATTCGTTTTTACTTAATTTTATTTGTATTTTGTATGTATATATTTATAGAAATCTACGTTATTTTATGGGTATTCGTATATATATTTTGAAATAAATGTACATTGTTTTATATGTATTTTGCATATCTATTTCAATACAAATTTACCTTATTGTATGTGCATTTTGTATATTTATTTTAATACTAGTTCAAATATTTTATGTGTATTTTGGTATATATAATTTTATAAAAATTGCGTTATTTTATAGGTATTTTGCATCTTAGTTTTCATACACATGTACATTATTTTATCAATATTCTGTGTATATATTTTGATACGATTTTATATTATACTATTTGTGTTTTGTATATATTTTTTTATACATATTTTTATTATTTAATGTGTATTTTTATATATATTTTATTCAAATTAACGTTATTTTAAGTGTATTTGTTTATATAATTTCATTTATATTTACATTATTTTAAGTGTATTTTGTATATGTATTTCAATACAAATTTACATAATTTTATGTGTATTTTGTATATTTATTTTAATACAAATTTAAATTATTTTTTGTGTTTTTTTGTATAAACATATAGATTAAATTTCTATGAAAATATATATTCAAAATACATATAAAATTATGTAAATAAGTATAAAAATATATATATCAAATACACCTAAAAAAATGAAAATTCGTATCAAAATAAATAAACAAAATTCCGATAAAAGAACGTATATTTGTAGGAAAATAAATATACAAAATACGCATAAAATTACGAAAATTTGAATAAAAATATATACAAACAGAAAAATAAATTTCAATTTGTATGAAAATAGATATACAAAATACACATATAATTAGTTAATTTTGTATTTAAATACATGTACAAAATACATATAAAATAACGTAAATTTGTATGAAATGAAAACAAATTCACATAAAATAACGTACATTTGTATAAAATAGATATACAAAATATACATAGAATAATATAAAATCGTATCAAAATAAATACACAGAATATCAATAAAATAATGTAATTTTGTATGAAAATAAAGATGCAAAATACCCATAAAATAAAGCATATTTTAAAAAAAATACATATACAAAAATACACATAGAATAATTAGATTAAAAATTAAAATTAATATACAAAATGCACGTACAATAAGATAAATTTATATTGAAAAAATATACAAAATGCACATAAAAGTGTAAATTTGTTTAAAAATCTGTATACGAATACACATGAAATAACGTAGATTTCTATAGAAATATATATACAAAATACACATGAAATGACGTAAATACGTATAAAAAAATATATATATATATATATACAAAAAACACATTAAATAATTTAAATTCTCGTCAAAATAAATAAACAAAATATCAATAAAAGAATGTGTATTTCTATGAAAATATATATACAAAACACTCATAAAATAACCTAAGTTTCTATAAAACTATATACGAAAATACACAAAAATTATTTAAATTTGTATGAAAATAAATATACAAAATACACATAAAATTAGGTAAATTTGTATTGAAATACATATACAAAATACACATAAAATAATGAAAATTTGAATGAAAATATATAAATATAAACACTTAAAATAACGTAAATTTGTATCAAATATATATACAAAATACACATTAAATAATGTAAATATGTATAAAAAAATATATACAAAACACAAATAGAATAATGTAAAATCGTATCAAAAATAAATACACAGAATATTAAAATAGCCATAAAATAACGCATTTTTTATAAAAATATATATACCAAAATACACATAAAATATTAAAATTTGTATTAAAATAAAAATAAAAAATGCAGATACTATAAGGTAAATTTGTATTGAAATAGATATGCAAAATACATATAAAACAATGTAAATTTGTTTCAAAATATATATACGAATATACATAAAATAAGGTAGATTTCTATAAAAATATATACAAAATACACATAAAATGAAGTAAATACGTATAAAAAAATGAATACAAAATACACATAAAAATCGTATCAAAATAAATAAACAAAATACCAGTAAAAGAATGTGTATTTGTATAAATATAAATATACAAAATACACATAAAATATCGTAAATTTGAATAAACTATATACAAAAATACAGATATAATTAAATTTGTATGAAAATATATATACAAAATACAGCTAAAATAAGCTAAATTTGAATTGAAATGTACATACAAAATACATAAAATAATGTAAATCTGTATCAAAATATTTATACAAATACATATAATAACGTAGATTTGTTTGAAATATATAAACAAAATACACATTAAGTAATGTAAATACGTATAAAAACTATGTACAAAATAGCAATAAAATAATGTAAATTTTTATGAGAAAACATATACAAATAACGCAAATTTCTATAAAAATATATGTACAAAAATGCATAAAATAAAGTAATTTGCATAAAAATATATATACAAAACACACACTAAATAATGTAATGCGTATATAAATAAATTAAATTAGTACAAACATATACAAATACTAAAATAATTAAAATTTGTTTGAGAAAAATATACAAATACACATAAATTATAAATTTGAATATATAAATAAATATATAATATTTGAATGAATAAATAAATACACTTAAATAACGTAACTATTTGGGTTTTGTATATATTTTTTATACATATTTACATTACTAATGTGTTTTTGTATATATTTTATACAAATTTACGTTATTTTAAGTGTATTTGTTTATATATTTTCATTCAAATTTACATTATTTTATGTGTATTTTGTAAATGTATTACAATAAAAATTTACCTAATGTTTTTTGTATTTTGTATACCTATTTTCAAACAAATTTAAATTATATTTGTGTATTTATGTATATAGTTTTATACAAAGTTACGTTCTTTTATGTGTATTTTGTATCTCTATTTTCATACAAATACAAATTCTTTTATTGATATTTTGTTTATTTATTTTGACAAGATTTTACTTTATTTAATGTGTATTTGGTATTTATATTTTATACGTATTTAGATCATCTCAAGTTTTTTTTGTATATATATTTCTATAGATATCTATGTTTTTTTATTTTTATTTGTATATATATTTTGAAACAAATTTACATTGTTTTATGTATATTTTACATATTTTTAATAAAATTTACCTTTATTGTATGTGCATTTGTATATTAATTTTACTACAAATTTAATTATTGAATGTGTATTTATGTATATGTCTTTTAATAAAAATATGCTTTTATTTTATTGGTATTTTGCATCTTTTATTTTCATACAAATTTACATTATTTTTATTGATCGTTTGTGTATTTTTTTATACGATTTTCCATTATTTTCTATGTGTATTTTGCATCTATATTTAATACAAAGATACGTTATTTTAGGTGTATTTGTTATCCTTTCAAACAAATTTTCAGTATGTTATGTGTATTTTGTAAGCATGTACAAATTTGTACAAATTTAACTAATTATATGTGTATTTAGGCTGGAGTAGGAAGACACCAATGAGCGGCGCAAGCCACACCCGGTGAGGTATATATGGGAGGTGAGAACGGAGCTGAAGCCCTCCAAAGACTCTTCCCATGTCCTCACTAACCGTTTCCCTATTGTCTCACCAACACCAGAGAGTAGTTCAGCATGCTCTCTAAAGACAGATCCTCTCTCTATCCACACCACACTGCATTCACACAACATATACACCTTTTCCCAAAATTAAAATCTCAAAATGGCGCACATACACCAAGCCTCGGAGTCCCCGACTGGGGGGGGGGCCACAAATTCCCCCAGGGAGGACTCCCCTTCTGGCTGCCGACCCGAGAGGTGTCTTGATAACTCCTCGAACCTCTTTCTTCTCATTTTCTGCAACATTCGCGGTCTTCGCTCTAATTTTCATTCTGTGGAACATCATCTCTCCTCCTCTAAACCTCACCTTCTCTTCCTTACCGAAACACAGGTTTCTGAGGCTACTGACAGCAATCTCTACTCTGTTTCCTCCACTGTCTCTATCCTAAATTTCAATCCAAAGCTGGATGTTGCGCCTACGTGCGCAACGACATCACTTGCTCTCGTGCCCACGACCTTGACTCTTCTGAATTTTCCACCATCTGGTTAAGACTTCACTGTCATTCTATTACTAAATACATCTGTGCTGTTTATCTCTCACCTAACTCTACCAACTATGTAAAATTCTTTGACTATTTGAATTCTAAAGTGGAGCACATCTTGACCCACTCTCCCTTCGCTGAAATCTCCATCCTAGGAGATTTCAATGTTCACCACCAGCTTTGGCTTTCATCCTCTTTCACTGACCATCCTGGTGAACAAGCCTACAACTTTGCTATCCTCAACGACCTAGAGCAGCTGGTCCAGCACCCTACACGTATTCCCGACCGTCTTGGAGATCGGCCCAACATTCTAGACCTCTTCCTTACCTCAGGACCCTTCTGCTTATTCTGTCAAACTGTTCTCTCCGTTGGGCTCCTCCGATCACAATCTTATTTCTGCATCCTGTCCTATCGCTCCTGTACACCCTCTGGACCCACCGAGGAGGTGATGCTTCTGGCATTTTGCTTCAGCTCGGTGGGACGACCTGAGGATGTACTTTTCCGATTTCCCGTGGAATGATTATTGCTTCCAGGATAGAGACCCCTCTGTGTGTGCTCAGCGCATCACAGAGGTGATTGTCTCTGGTGGAGGCATACATTCCTCGTTCTTTCTCTACTCCTCACGCTAAAAAGCCTTGGTTTAATCATGCTTGTTCTCGTGCTGTCAATGATAGAGAGGTAGCTCACAAAGGTACCAGAGCCTTCAAACTAATGCTAATTATGAACTTTACATTTCTGCCCGAAATCATGCCAAATCTATTCTCCGACTAACCAAAAATTCTTTCATTAATAGAAAATGTCAAAACCTTGCTTTCTCTAACTCTTCCCGTGACTTCTGTCATCTAGCCAAAAATATCTCCTCCAACTTCACTTCTTCATCTTTCCCTCCACTCCTCAGTCCTGACGGCAACACTGCCGTCTCATCTATCTCTAAGGCTGAACTCTTCTCTCAAACTTTTTCTAAAACTCCACTCTGGACGATTCTGGGCATATTCCTCCTACTCATCCCCCCTCTGACTCCTTTATGCCTGTTATAAAGATTCTTCAAAATGATGTTTTCTATGCCCTCTCTGGCCTCAATCCTCAGAAGGCTTATGGACCTGATGGGGTGCCTCCTATTGTCCTTAAAAACTGTGCCTCCGTGCTGTCACCCTGCCTGGTCAAACTCTTTCGCCTCTGCCTGTCAACATCTACCTTTCCTTCTTGCTGGAAGTATGCCTTCATACAGCCTGTACCTAAGAAGGGTGACCGCCCAATCCTCAAACTACCGTCCTATTGCTTTGCTTTCTTGTTCATCTAAAAGCTTTTGTATCAATCCTTACCCAGAAGAGTCAAAAGCACCGTTCCACGTCTGACCTTCGAGCTGATCGCCAGTATGGGTTCCGCAAGGCGTTCTACTGGTGATCTCCTAGCCTTTCTTAACTGACTCTTGGTCATCCTCTCTTACCTGTTTCGGTGAAACTTTTGCTATTGCGCTGGACATATCAAAAGCTTTTGATAGGGTCTGGCACAAATCTTTGCTTTCTAAACTACCCTCCTACGGTTTCATCCTTCTCTCTGTACCTTTATCTCCAGTTTCCTTTCTGACCGTTCTATTTCTGCCGTGGTAGACGGTCACTGTTCTTCCCCTAAATCTATTAACAGTGGTGTCCCACAGGGTTCTGTCCTATTTCCCACTCTTTTTCTGTTGTTCATTGATGATCTTCTTTCCAAAACGAACTGTCCTATCCATTCCTACGCCGACGACTCCACTCTGCATTATTCAACTTCTTTTTAATAGAGGACCCACCCTTCAGGAACTTAACGACTCAAGGCTGAGGCTGCAGAACGCTTAGCCTCAGCCCTTACTATTATTTCCGATTGGGGCAAGAAGAACCTGGTGTCCTTCAACGCCTCAAAACACAGTTTCTCCACCTATCCACTGACACAATCTTCCAAACAACTATCCCCTATTCTTTGACAACACCCAGCTATCACCTTCCTCAACACTAAACATCCTCGGTCTATCCTTAACTCAAAATCTTAACTGAAACTTCATATCTCATCTCTTACTAAATCAGCTTCCTCGAGGCTGGGCGTTCTGTACTGTCTCCATAGTTCTTCTCCCCTGCACAGTTGCTGTCCATATACAGGGCCTTGTCCGCCCTCGTATGGAGTATGCATCTCATGTGGGGGGCTCCACCACACAGCTCTTCTGGACAGAGTGGAGGCTATGGCTCTTCGTCTCATCAGCCTCCTCCTCATACTGGATAGTCTTCTACCTCTTAAATTCCGCCGCAATGTTGCCTCTCTTTCTATCTTCTATCGATATTTCCACGCTGACTGCTCTTCTGAACTTGCTAACTGCATCCCCCCTCCTCATGGCCCCGCTGCACTCGACTTTCTACTCATGCTCATCCCTATACTGTCCAAACCCCTTATGCAAGAGTTAACCAGCATCTTCACTCCTTCATCCCTCACGCTGGTAAACTCTGGAACAATCTTCCTTCATCCGTATTTCCTCCTGCCTACAACTTGAACTCTTTCAAGAGGAGGGTATCAGGACACCTCTCCTCCCGAAATTAACCTTTGATTTTGGACACTCCTTTAACCTCTGTTCGGGAGCAGTGAGTAGCGGGCCTTTTTTCTTTTTTTTTTCTTTGCGCCCTTGAGCTGCCTCCTTGGCTGTAAAAAAAAAAAAAATTGTATATCAATTTTCATAAAAATTGAAATTATTTTTGTTTTTTTTTTGTATATATTTTTATACAAATTTTCGTTATTTTATGTGTATTTTGTATATTTATTTTCCTACAAATATACGTTCTTTTATCGGAATTTTGTTTGTTTATTTTGATACGAATTTACATTGTTGTAGGTGTATTTGGTATACATTCGCCGCGTGATGGACGACGCGGGTTCGAATCCTCACGCTGCCACTCGGATTTTTCAGTCACCGCCGAGTGGCTTAAAACTACCCACATGCTGTCCTGAAGACCACCCATCAACCCGGACTCTAGAGGAAGCCGTCCAAGCGAATCAAGAACGAGTTCCGGGGGGCAGCATGAGCCAATGCAAGATGGCGCCACTATAAACACTCGCATGCGCCAGAACGGGCTGGGCCGACCATCAGGCCCCACCTGGAAGAAGCCTTGGGCCGATCATCAGGCCCCACCGGAAAGATGCCTACCGGCGCAATAGGCAACAACGTAAAAAAAAAAAAAAAAAATATATATATATATATATATATATATATATATATATATATATATATATATATATATATATATATATATATTTATCTATATATACTATTTACATCATTTATATATATTTTATATGTATATTTTCATAGAAATTTACTCTATTTTATGTGTATTCGTATATATATTTTGATACAAATTTACATTATTGATGTGTATTTGCATATGTATTTCAATACAAATTTACTTTTATTTATGCATTTTGTATATTTATTTCAATACATATTTAATTATTTCATGTGTATTTTGTATATATATTTTATGCATATATGCGTTATTATATGGGTATTTTATCTTTATTTTCATACAAATTTAAATTATTTTATTGATATTCTGTTTATTTATTTTGATTTAACGATTTAACATTATTCTATGTGTATTTTGTATATATATATATATATATATATATATATATATATATATATATATATATATATATATATATATATATATATATATATATATATATATATATATATATATATTTATAAAAATACACATTCTTTTATTGGTATTTTGTTTATTTATTTTGATACTAATTTACATTATTTTATGTGTATTTTGTATAAATTTTTTATACGTATTTACTTAATTTTATGTGAATTTTGTATATATATTTTTAGAGAAATCTACCTTATTTCATGTGTATTTGTATATATATTTTGAAACAAATTTACATTGTTTATATGTATTTTGCATATCTATTTTTGTGTATTCTGTATTTATTTTTGTTACACATAGAATAATGTAAAATCGTATGAAAATAAGTACACAGAATATCAATAAAATAATTTAAATTTGTATGAAAATAAAGATGCAAAATATCCATTAAATATAGCATTTTTTTTTAAATACATATACAAAAATACACATAGAATAATTAAATTTGTATTAAAACTAATATACAAAATGCACATACAATAAGGTATGTTTGTATTAAAAAAAAAAACGCAAAAATACACATAAAACAGTGTAAATTTGTTTCAAAATATATATACGAATACACATAAAATAACGTTGATTTCTAGAGGAATATATATACAAAATACACATTAAATACAGTAAATTCGCGTCAAAATAAATAAACAAAATATCAATAAAAGAATGTGTATTTGTATGAAAATAGATATACAAAATACACATAAAATAACCTAAATTTGTATCAAACTATATACAAAAATACACAAAAATATTTTAAATTTGTATGAAAATAAATATACAAAATACACATAAAATTAGGTAAATTTGTATTGAAATACATATACAAAATACACATAAAATAATGTAAATTTAAATGAAAAGACATAAACAAATACACTTAAAATAACGTAAATTTGTATAAAAAAATATATACAAAACACAAATAGAATAATGTAAAATCGTATCAAAATAAATAAACAGAATATTAATAA
Source organism: Eriocheir sinensis (assembly GCF_024679095.1). Classification (NCBI taxonomy): domain Eukaryota; kingdom Metazoa; phylum Arthropoda; class Malacostraca; order Decapoda; family Varunidae; genus Eriocheir; species Eriocheir sinensis. Next base: position 9,272,067 of record NC_066558.1, on the reverse strand, counting down.
AAATAATATAAATTTGTATGAAAATAAAGAGGCAAAATACCCATAAAATAACGCATTTTTTTATTTAGAAAAATATATACCAAAATACACATAAAAAAATTAAATTTGAATTAAAATAAATATATTAAAAACACATACAATAAGGTAAATTTCTATTGAAATAGATATGCAAAATACATATAAAACAATGTAAATTTATTTGGAAATATATATACGAATACACATAAAATAACGTAGATTTCTATAAAAATATATATACAAAATAAACATAAAATGAAGTAAATACGTATAAAAAAATGTATACAAAATACACATAAAATAATGTAAATTCGTCTCAAAATAAATATACAAAATACCAATAAAAGAATGTGTATTTGTATCAGTATAAATATACAAAATACACATAAAATAACGTAAATTTATATAAAACTATATACAAAAATACTCAGAAGTATTTTAATTTGTATGAAAATAGATATACAAAATAAGGTAAATTCGTTTCAAATTCAATAAACAAAATTCAGATAAAAGAACGTATATTTGTAGAAAAATTATATATACAAAATACGCATAAAATAACGAAAATTTGTTTGAAAATATATAAAAAAATAAACAAAAATAATTTCAATTTGTATGAAAATATATATACAAAATACACATGTATTTTGTATATGTATTTTCACACAAATTTAGTTACTTTTTTGTATTTTTGCATATAGTTTTATATAAATTTTCGTTATTTTATTTGTATTTTGTATATTTATATTATACTATACACATTCTTTTATTAGTATTTTGTTTATTTATTGATACAGTTTACATTATTTTATGTGTATTTTGTATACCTTTTTTTATACGTATTTACTTCATTTTATGTGTATTTTGTATATTTATTTTCATAGAAATCTACGTTATTTTATGTGTATTCATATATATATTTTGAAAATAATTTACATGGTTTTATATGTATTTTGCATATCTATTTCAATACAAATTTACCTTATTGTATGTGCATTTTGTATATATATTTTAATACAAATTCAAATATTTTATGTGTGTCTTGGTATAAATATTTTTATAAAAAATGCGTTATTTTATGGGTATTTTGCATCTTAATTTTCATACAAATTTACATTATTTTATTAATATTCTGTGTATTTATTTTGATACGATTTTATATTATTCTATTTGTGTTTTGTATATATATTTTTATACATATTTACAATATTTAATGTGTATTTTTTATATGTATTTCAATACAAATTAACCTTATTTTATGTGTATTTTGTATATTTATTTTCATACAAATTAAAATTATTTTTGTGTATTTTTGTATATAGTTTTATAAAAATTTAGGTGATTTTATGTGTATATTCTATATCTATTTTCATACAAATACACATTCTTTTATTGATATTGTGTTTATTTATTTTGACATAATTTACATTATTTAATGTGTATTTATATATATATATATATATATATATATATATATATATATATATATATATATATATATATATATATATATATATATATATATATATATATATATATATATATATATATATATATATATATATATATATATATATTTTTTTTTTTTATACGTGTTTACATCATTTGATGTGTATTTTGTATATATATTTCTATAGAAATCTACGTTGATTTATGAATATTCGTATATAGATTTTGAAATAAATTTACACTGTTTTATGTGTATTTTGCATATTTTTTCAATACAAATTTACCTTATTGTATATGCATTTTGTATATTAATTTTAATACAAATTTAATTATGCTATGTGTATTTTTGTATATGTATTTTTATAAAAATATGGGTATTTTGCATTTTTATTTTCATACAAATTTACATTATTTTATTTATATTCTGTTAATTTTTTTTAAACAATTTTACATTATTCTATGTGTATTTTGAATATCTATTTTTATAGGTATTTACTTAATTTTATGTGTATTTTGTATATATATTTTTATAGAAATCTACGTTATTTTATGTGTATTCGTATATATATTTTGAAACAAATTTACATTGTTTTATGTGTATTTTTGCATATCTCTTTCAATACAAGTTTACCTTATTGTATGTGCATTTTCTATATTTATTTCAATACAAATTTAAATATTTTATGTGTATTTTGGTATATATATTTTTATAAGAAATGTGCTATTTGATGGGAATTTTGCATCTTTATTTTTATACAAATTTACATTATTTTATTAATATTCAGTGTATTTATTTTGATACGATTTCACATTATTCTATTTGTTTTTTGTATATATATTTTTTATACATATTTACATTATATAATGTGTATCTTGCATATATATTTCATACAAATTTATTATCTATTATTTATTATCATACAAATACACATTCTTTTCATGATATTTTATTTATTTATTTTGACACGAATTTACCTAGATATTTATTTTGTATATATATTTTTATACATATTTACATAATTTCATGTGTATTTTGTATATATATTTCTATAGAAATCTACGTTATTTTATGTGTATTCGTATATATATTTTGAAACAAATTTACTTTGTTTTATATGTATTTTTGAATATCTCTTTCAATACATATTTACCTTACTGTATATGCATTTTGTATATTTATTTCAATACATATTTAAATATTTTATGTGTATTTTGGTATATATATTTTTATAAAAATGCGCTATTTTATGGGAATTTTGCATCTTTCTTTTCATACAAATTTACATTATTTTATTGATATTCTGTGTATTTATATTAATAGGATTTTACATTATTCTATTTGTGTTTTGTATATATTTTTTTATATATATTTACATTATTTAATGTGTATTTTGAATATATATTTCATACAAATTTACGTTATTATATGTGTATTTGTTTATATATTTTCTTTGTGTAGTTTGTATATGTATTTCAATACAAATATACATAATTTTATGTGTATTTTGTATATTTCTTTTCATACAAATTTAAATTATTTTTGTGTATTTTTGTATATAGTTTTATACAAATCTAGGTTATTTTATGTACGCATTTACATTATTTAATGTGTGTTTTGTATATATACTTTTATCCAAAGTTACTTTATTTTACGTTCATTTTTGGACATATATTTTTATAGAAATTAGCGTTATTTTATATGTATTTGTATATGTTTTCTCATACAAATTTACATTATTTTATTGACATTTTGTTTATTTAGTTTGATACGAGTTACATGATTATATGTGTATTTTGTACATATTTTTTATACGTATTTATATTACTTAATCTGTATTTTGTTTATATATTTTTAAACAAATTTACGTTATTATATGTATTTTTATTAATATTTTGATACAAATTTACATTATCTTATGTATTGTGTATATACATTTCAATTCAAATTTAGCTTATTTTATCTGTATTTTCTATATCTATTTTATACGAATTTAATTACTTCTGTGTATTTTTGTATATAGTTTTATACAAATTTACGTTATTTTATGTGTATTTTGTATATTTATATTTATACAAATACACATTCTTTTATTGGTATTTTGTTTATTTATTTTGATACGAATTTACATTATTTTATGTGTATTTTGTATACATTTTCTTATACGTATTTACTTTATTTTATGTGTATTTTGTATATATATTTTTATACAAATCTACGTTATTTTATGTGTATTCGTATATATATTTTGAAACAAATATACATTGTTTTATATGTATTTTGCATATCTATTTCAATACAGATTTACCTTATTGTATGTGTATTTTGTATATTTATTTTAATACAAATTCATATATTCATGTGTATTTTGGTATATATATTTTTATAAAAAATGCGTTATTTAATGGGTATTTTGCATCTTTATTTTCACACAAATCTACATTGTTTTATTAATATTCTGGTATTTATTTTGATACGATTTTACATTATTCTATTTGTGTTTTGTATATATTTTTTTATACATATTTACATTATTTAATGTGTATTTTGTATATTTTAAAACAAATCTACGTTATTTTATGCGCATCTGTTAAAATATTTTGATAAAATATACATTATTTTCTGTATTTTGTATATATAATTAAATACAAATTTAGTTTATTTTATGTATATTTTGTATATCTATTTTCATTCGTACCAAAATAAATAAACAAAATAGCAATAAAATAATATAAATTGTATGAAAACATATACAAATACACATAAAATAATGCCAATTTCTAAAAATATATGTGCAAAATGCATAAAATAAAGTAAATTTGCATAAAATAAATATACAAAACACACATTAAATAATGTAAATGCGTACATAAAATAACCCAAATTTGTATAAAACTATATACAAAAATACAAAATATTTAAAATTTGTATGAAAAGAAATATACAAAATACACATAAATTAGGTAAATTTGTATTGAAATACATATACAAAATACACATAAAATAATGTAAATTTGGTGAAAATATATAAACAAATACACTTAAAATAACGTAAAGTGTATAAAATATATATGCAAGATACACATTAAATAATGTAAATGTATAAAAAATATATACAAAAAGAAATAGAATAATGTGAAATCCTGTCAATATAAATACACAGAATATCAATAAAATAATGTAAATTTGTATGAAAGAAAGATGCAAAACATAAAATAGCGCATTTTAAAATACACATAAAATATTTAAATTTGTGTTGAAATAAATATACAAAATGCATATACAATAAGGTAAATATGAAAATACATATAAAACAAAATAAATTTGTTTCAAAATATATAGAATACACATAAAATAAAGTAAATTTCTATAAAATATATATACAAAATACACATAAATAAAGCATATGTATAAAATATATATACAAAATACATATAATGTAAATTTATATTAAAATTAATATACAAAATGCATATACTATAAAGGTAAATTTGTATTGAAAAATATGCAAAATACACATAAAACAGTGTAAATTTATCAAAATCTACAGAAGTAATTAAATTTTATGAAAATAGATATCCAAAATACACATAAGATAAGCTAAATTTGAATTGAAATATATATACAAATACATAAAATAATGTAAATTTGTATCAAAATATTTAAACACATAAAATGACGTAAATTTGTGTAAAAATTTATAAACAAAATACACATTAAATAATGTAAATATATATAAAAAATATATACAAAATACATATATAATGCAATTTCGTATCAAAATAAATAAACAATATACCATTAAAATAATGTAAATTTGTTTGAAAAATATATTCAAAATACACATAAAATATGTATACAAAATACCTATGAAGAAATCTAAATTCGTATCGATTTAAATTAAGAAAATACCAGTAAAATAATGTAATTTTGGATGAAAATATATATAGAAAATACACTTAAAATTACCTAAATACAAATACAAATATACACATAAAATAATTTAAGATTGAATGAAATAAATATACAAAATAATCATAAAATAAAGTAAATTTGTAATGAAAAATATGTAAAAATTCACATAAAATAATATAAATTTCTATGAAAAATTATATACAAATATACATAAAATAACATGAATTTGTATAAAATTTGTATCAAAATAAATACGAATACACACTATAAAATAATATAATTTTTTATTAAAATATATATACAAAATACACATATAATAATGCAAATACGTTGAAAAATATATATACAAAATACACATAAAATAATGTAAACTCGTATCAAAATAAATAAACAAAATTCCAATAAAAGAATGTATATTTGTAGGAAAATATATATACAAAATACAAATAAAATAACTCAAATTTGTTTAAAAATAAATACAAAAATACAAAAAAATATTTTAAACTAGTTTGAAAATAGATATGCAAAATACACATAAAGTTAGGCAAATTTGCATAGAAATACATATACAAAATACACATAAAGTAATGTAAATTTGTATGATAATATATAAGCAAATACACATAAAATAACGTAGATTTGGAAAAAATATATATACAAAATATTCATTAAATAATGTAAATATGTATAAGAATATATATACAAAATACACAAAGAATAATGTTAAATCGTATCAAAATAAATAAACAGAATATTAATAAAATAAGGTAAATTACAAATTTACGTTATTTAATGTGTATTTTGTATTTTTATATTTATACAAATATACATTCTTGTATTGGTGTTTTGTTTATATATTTTGATACGAATTTACATTATTATATGTGTTTTTTATATATTTTTTTATATACTTAATTTATATTTCTTTATGTGTATTTATATATATATATATATAGAAATCTACCTTATTTTATGTGTATTAGTATATATAATATGAAACAATATTACATTGTTTCTACGTCTTCTGCATATCTATTTAAATACAGATTTACCTTATTGTATGTGCTTTTTGTAAATTTATTTTAATACAAATTTAATTATTTCATATGTATTTTAGTATGTATATTTTTTTAAAAAATGCGTTTTTTATGGGTATTTTGCATCTTAATTTTCATACAAATTTACATTATTTTATTAACATTCTATGTATTCATTTTGATACGATTTTACATTATTCTATTTGTGTTTTGTATATATTTTTTATATATATTTACATTATTTAATGTGTATTTTCTATATATATTTTATACAATTCTACGTTATTTTAAGTGTATTTGTTTATATATTTTCATTCAAATTTACATTAATTTAAGTGTATTTTTGTGTATGTATTTAAATACAAATTTACCTAATTTTATGTGTATTTTGTATATTTATTTTCATACAAATTTAAATTATTTTTGTGTATTTTTGTATATAGTTTAATACAAATTTATGTTATTTCATGTGAATTTTGTATATCTATTTTCATATAAATACAAATTCTTTTATTGATATTTTGTTTATTTATTTTGACATGAATTTATATTTTTAATTGTGTATATGTATTTTTATAAAAATATGCTTTATCTCATGGGAATTTTGCATCTTTATTTTCATACAAATTTACATTATTTTATTGATATTCTGGTCATTCATTTTGATACGAATTGACTTTATTCTATGTGTATTTTGTATATTATTTTCATACAAATTTACATTATTTTATGTGTATTTGTTTATATATTTTGACACAATTTTACAATATTTTATTGGTATTTTGTATATATATTTCAAAAGAAATTTACCTAGTTTTACGCGTATCTTGTATATCTATTTTTATACAAATTCAAATTATTTCTATGTATTTTTGTATATATTTTAATACAAATTTTAGTTATGTTATGTGTATTTTGTAAATTTCTTTTTATTCAAATATATATTATTTTATTGGTATTTTGTTGATTTATTTTGATACGAGTTTACATTATTTTATATGTGCTTTGTATATATATTGTTATACGCATTTACATTATTTAATATTTATTTTGAATATATATTTTTATACAAATTCATGGTATTTTATGAGTATTTGTATATATATTTTCAAATAAATTTACATCATATGATGTGTATTTTGTACATATATTTCATTACAAATTTACCTTATTTTATGTTAATTTTGTATATTTATTTCATTTAATATTAAATTATTTTATGTGTATATTTGTATTTGAGTTTAGGTTATTTTATGTGTATTTTCTATATATATTTCCATCGAAAAATTACTTTATTTTATTGGTATTTTGTTAATTTAATTCGATAAGAATTTTGATTATTTCATAGGTATTTTGTATACATTTTATACACATTTACATTATTTAATGTGTGTTTTGTATATATAATTTTATGCAAATTTACTTTATTTTATGTGAATTTTTGTACATATATTTTTATAGAAATTTCCGTTCTTTTATGTGTATTTTGTATGTGTTTTCTTATACAAATTTACATTATTGTATTGGTATTTTGTTTATTTATTTTGATACGAAATACATTATTTGATGTGTATTTTGTACATATATTTCATTACAAATCTACCTTATTTTATGTTTATTTTGTATATTTATTTCATTTAATATTAAATTATTCTATGTGTATATTTGTATTTGTATTTAGGTTATTTTATGTGTATTTTCTATATATATCTCCATCGAAAAATTACATTATTTTATTGGTATTTTGTTAATTTAATTCGATAAGAATTTAGATTATTTCATAGGTATTTTGTATACATATTTTTATACGCATTTACATTATTTAATGTGTGTTTTGTATATATAATTTTATGCAAATTTACTTTATTTTATGTGCATTTTTGTACATATATTTTTATAGAAATTTCCGTTCTTTTATGTGTATTTTGTATGTGTTTTCTTATACAAATTTACATTATTTAATGTCTATTTTGTTTATATATTTTTATACAAATTTAATTACTTTTGTATATTTTTGTATAAAGTTTTATACAAATTTACGTTATTTTATGTGTATTTTGTATACAAAATACACATAAAATAATGTAAATTTGAAAGAAAATATATAAACAAATACACATATAATAACATAATTTTGTTTGAAATATATATACAAAACACACATTAAATTATGTAAATATGTACAAAAAATATATATACAAAACACAAATAGAATAATGTAAAATCGTATCAAAATATATACACAGAATAATAATAAAATAATGTAAATTTGTATGAAAATTAAGATGCAAAATACCTATAAAATAACGCATTTTTTTTTTAATTATAGATACCAAAATACACATAAAATATTTGAATTTGTATTAAAATAAATATACAAAATGCACATAAAATAAGGTAAATTTGTATTGAAATAGATATGCAAAATACATATAAAATAATGTAAATTTGTTTCAAAATATATACACGAATACACATAAAATAACGTAGATTTCTATAAAAATACATATACAAAATACACATTAAATTAAGTAAATACGTATAAAAAAATATATACAAAATACACATAAAATAATGTAAACTCGTATAAATATAAATAAACAATATACCAATAAAAGAATGTGTATTTGTATAAATATAAATATACAAAATAAACATAAAATAAAGTAAATTTATATAAAACTATATACATAAAATAACGCAAATTTCTTTAAATATATTAAAATATATTCTTTAATATATTAAATATATTAACATAAAATAAATTTGCATAAAAATATATACAACACACATTAGATAATCTTTGTTTTCATTTTTACATTACTTTATTGATATTCTGTACATTTATATTGATGCAGTTTTACATTATTCTAGGTGTATTTTGTATATATTTTCTTTACATATTTACAATATTTTATGTGTATTTTGTATATATATTTTCATAAAAAATTACGTTATTTTATTGTGTGTATTCGTATATATTTTGATACAAATTTTATACAAATTCATGTTATTTTATGTGTATTTGTATATATATTTTCATTCAAATTTATATTATTTTATGTGTATTTTTACATATATATCATTACAAATTTACCTTATTTTATGTTTATTTTTTATATTTATTTCTTTTAATTTTAAATTATTTTATGTGTATATTTGTATTTGTATTTAGGTTATTTTATGTGTATTTTCTATATATATTTTCATCCAAAATTACATTATTTTATTTGTATTTTCTTAATTTAATTTGATACGAGTTTAGATTATTTCATAGGTATTTTGTATACATATTTTTTTACTCATTTACATTATCTACTGTGTGTTTTGTATATATATTTTTATGCAAATTTACTTTATTTTATGTCCATTTTTGTACATATATTTTTATAGAAATTTGCGTTATTTTATGTGTATTTTGTATATGTTTTCTCACACAAATTTACATTATTTTATTTGTATTTTGTTTATTTATTTTGATACGAATTACATGATTATATGTGTATTTTGTACATATTTTTTTATACGTATTTACATTTTTTAATGTGTATTTTGTTTATATATTTTTTTTTAAATTTACTTTATTATATGTGTATTTGTATAAATATTTTGATACAAATTTACATTATTTTGTGTATTTTGTATATAGATTTCAATTAAAATTTAGCTTAAATTTTTATAAAATATATATATATACAAAATACACATAGAATAATGTAAAATTGTATCAAAATAAATACACAGAATGTCAATAAAATAAGGTAAATTTGTATGAAAATAAAGATGCAAAATACCCATAAAATAAAGCATATTTTTTTTAAATATACATATACAAAAATACACATAAAATAATTAAATTTGTATTAAAATTAATATACAAAATGAACAAACAATATGGTAAATTTGTATTGAAATAGATATGCAAAACACACATAAAACAAGGTAAATTTATTTCAAAATATATATACGAATACACATAAAAAAACGCAATTTTCTATAAAAAAATATATAAAAAATACATACAAAAATGCACATAAATAATATAAATTTGTATGAAAATAAATATACAAAATACATATAAAATTAGGTAAATTTGTATTGAAATACATATACAAAATACACATAAAATAATGTAAATTTGAATGAAAATATATAAACAAATACACTTTAAATAACGTAAATTTGTATAAAATATATATACAAAATACACATTAAATAATGCAAATATGAATGAAAAAAATATATTCAAAACACAACTAGAATAGGGTAAAATCGTATCAAAATAAATACACAGAATATTAATAAAATAATGTAAAATTGTATGAAAATAAAGATGCAAATACCCATAAAATAACGCATTTTTTAGAAAATATATATGTACCAAAATACACATAAAATATTTAAATTTGTATTAAAATAAATATACAAAATGCACATTCATTAAGGTAAATTTGTATTGAAATAGATATGCAAAATACATATAAAACTATGTAAATTTGTTTAAAAATATATATAAGAATACACAAATAACGTAGATTTCTATAAAAATATATATACAAAATACACATAAAATTAAGTAAATACGTATAAAAAAATGTATACAAAATAAACATCTAAATTTGTATGAAAATATTTATACAAATACACATAAAATAACATGAATTTGTATAAAATTTGCTTCAAAATATATACGAATACACACAAGAAAATAACGTAAATTTTTATGAAAATGTATATACAAAATACACATAAAATAATTTAAATACGTAGAAAAGTATATATACAAAACACACATAAAATAATGTAAATTCGTATCAAAATAAATAGACAAAATTCCAATAAAAGAGTGTATATTTGTAGGAAAATATATATACAAAATACAAATAAAATAACTAAATTTTTTATAAAAATATATACAAAAATACACAAAAATAAGTTAAATTAGTTTGAAAATAGATATGCAAAATACACATAAAATTAGGCAAATTTGTATTGAAATACATATAAAAAATACACATAAAATAATGTAAATTTGTATGAAAATATATTAAGAAATACACATATAATAACGTAAATTTGGATAAAATATATATACAAAATAGACATTAAATAATGTAAATATGTATAAAAAAATATATATACAAAATACACATAAAATAATAATAACTCGTATAAAAATAAAGGAACAGAATATCAATAAAATAATGTAAATGTAATAAAAATAAATATACAAAAATACACATGAAATAATTAAATTTGTATTAAAATAAATATAAAAAATGCACATACAATAAAGTAAATTTATATTAAAATAGATATGCAAAATACACATAAATAATTTAAATTTTTATCAAAAGATATATACGAATACACATAAAATAGATTAAATTTCTATGAAAATATGCACACAAAATACATATATAATGATGTAAATAAGTATAAAAATATATATATACCAAATACCCATAAAATAATGTAAATTCGTATCAAAATAAATAAACAAAATTCCGATAAAAGAACGTATATTTTTTGGAAAATAAATATACAAAATACACATAAAATAGCAATTTTTTTTATAAAAATATATACACACACAAAAAAATTTCAATTTGTATGAAAATAGATATACAAAATACACATATTATTAGTTAAATTTGTATTTAAATACATGTACAAAATACACATAAAATAATGTAAATTTGTATGAAATGAAAACAATTACACATAAAATAACGTACATTTGTATAAAATATATATACAAAATACACATGGAATAATGTAAAATCGTATCAAAACAAATACACAGAGTATCAATAAAATAATGTAAAGTTGTATGAAAATAAAGATGCAAAATACCCATAAAATAAAGCATATTTTTATAAAATTACATAAACAAAAATATACACAGAATAATTAAATTTGTATTAAAATTAATATACAAAATGCACATACAATAAGGAAAAATTTGTATTGAAAAAATATGCAAAATACACATAAAACAGTGTAAATTTGTTTCAAAATATATTTACAAACACATATAAAATAACGTAGATTTCTATAGAAATATATATACAAAATACACATGAAATGATGTAAATACGTATAAAAATATATATACAAAATACACATTAAATAATGTAAATTCGCGTCAAAATAAGTAAACAAAATATCGATAAAAGAATGTGTATTTGTATGAAAATAGATATACAAAATACACATAAAATAACCTAAATTTGTATAAAAATATATACAAAAATACACATAAATAATTTAAACTTGTATGAAAATAAATATACAAAATACACATAAAATTAGGTAAATTTATGTTGAAATACGTATACAAAATACACATAAAATAATGTAGATTTGAATGAAAATACATAAACAAATACACTTAAAATAACGTAAATTTGTATGAAATATATATGCAAAATACAAACTAAATAATGTAAAAATATAAAAAAAAATATATAGAAAACACAAATAGAATATTGTAAAATCGTATCAAAATAAATACTCAGAATAATAATAAAATAATGTAAATTTGTATGAAAATAAAGAAGAAAATTACCCATAAAATAACACATTTTCTTATAAAAATATATATACCAAAATACACATATAAAATTTAAATTTGTATTAAAATAATTATACAAAGTACACATACACTAATTTAAATTTGTATTGAAATAGATACCCAAATACATATAAAACTATGTAAATTTGTTTCAAAAATTGTATACGAATACACATAAAATAATGTAGATTTCTATGAAAATATATATACAAAATACACGTAAAATGAAGTAAATACGTATAAAAAATGTATACAAAATACACATAAAATAATGTAAATTCGTATCAAAATAAATAAACAAAATACCAATAAAAGAATGTGTATTTGTATAAATATAAATATAAAAAATACGCATAAAATAACGTAAATTTATATAATACTTTTTATGTGTATTATGTATATTTATATTTATACAAATACACATTCTTTAATTGGTATTTTATTTATTTATTTTGATACGAATTTACATTATTTTATATGTATTTTGTATCCATTTTTTTATACGTATTTACCTCATTTTATGTGTATTTTGTATATATATTTTTATAGAAATCTACGTTATTTTATGTGTATTCGTATATATTTTGAAACAAATTTACATTATTTTATATGTATTTTGCTTTATTTCAATACAAATTTACCTAATATTTTATTTAATACAAATTTATTTGTGTATTTTATATATTTTTATACAAATTACGTTATTTTAAGTGTATCTGTTCATGTATTTTCATTCAAATTTACATTATTTATTTTGTATTTTGTATATTTATTTTACAAATTTACCTATTTTTATGTGTATTTGTATATATATTTTTCATAAAATTTACGTTATTCTATTTGTGTATTCGTATATATTTTGATACAAATTTACTTTATTTCATGCGTTTTTGCATATCTATTTCAATAAAATCTACCTTATTGTATGTGTATTTTGTATATTTATTTTAATACAAATTTAATTATTTTATGTATTGTAAATATATATTTTTTAAATATGAGTTATTTTATGGGTATATTGCATCTTTAATTTTATAAATTTTTACATTACGTACATATCTTTTATACGTATTTACATTATTTGATGTGTATTTTGTTTATATATATTTATACAAATTTACGTTATTATATGTGTATTTGAATATATATTTTGATACAAATTTACATTATTTTATGTATTTTCTATATTTATTTCAATTCAAATTTAGCTTATTTTATGTGTCTTTTGTATATCTATTTTCATACAAATTTATTTTTTTGTTTATTTTTGTATATAGTTTTATACAATTTTACGTTATTTTATGTGTATTTCGTATATTTATATTTATACAAGTGCACATTCTTTTATTGGCATTTAGTTTATTTATTTTGATACGAATTTACATTATTTTATGTGTATTTTGTATACATTTTCTTATACATATTTACTTCATTTTATGTGTATTCGTATATATATTTTGAAAGAAATTTACATTGCTTTATATGTATTTTGCATATCTATTTCAATACAAATTTTCCTTATTGAATGTTCATTTTGTATATCCTATTGTAATACAAATTTAAATATTTTATGTGTATTTTGGTATATATATTTTCATAAAAAATGCTTTGTTTTATGAGTATTTTGCATCTTTATTTTCATACAAATTTACATTATTTTATTAATATTCTGTGTATTTATTTTGATACTATTTAACATTATTCTATTTGTCTTTTGTATATATTTTTTTATACATATTTACATTATTTAATGTGTATTTTATATATATATATTTCATATAAATTTACGTTTTTATAAGTGTATTTGTTTATATATTTTCATTCAAATTTACATTATTTTATGTGTATTTTGTATATGTATTTCAATACAAATTTACCTAATTTTATGTGTATTTTGTATATTAATTTTCATACAAATTTAAACTATTTTTTGTGTATTTTTGTATAGAGTTTTATACAAATTTACAATATTTAATGTGTATTTTGTATATCTATTTTCATACAAATACACATTCTTTTATTAATATTTTGTTTATTTATTTTGACACGAATTTACATTATTTAATGTATTGTATATATATATATATATATATATATATATATATATATATATATATATATATATATATATATATATATATATATATATATATATATATATATATATATATATATATATATATACGTATTTACGTCATATCATCTATTTTTTGTATATATATTTCTATAGAAATCTCCGTTATTTTATGTGTATTCGTAGATATATCTTGAAAAAAATATACATTGTTTTATGTACTTTGCATATTCTTTCAATACAAATTTACCTTATTGTATGTGCATTTTGTATATATATATATATATATATATATATATATATATATATATATATATATATATATATATATATATATATATATATATATATATATATATATATATATATATATATATATATATATTCCTACAAATATACATTCTTTTATTGGAATTTTGTTTATTTATTTTGATACGAATTTACATTATTTTATGTGTATTTTATATTTGTATTTTTCTACGTATTTACATTATTTTATGTGCATTTTGTATATATATTTTCATAAAAATTTACGTTATTTTATTGTGTGTTGTATCTATTTTGATACAAATTTACATTATTTTATGTGTATTTTGCATTTCTATTTCAATACAAATTTACCTTATAGTATATGTATTTTGTATATTTATTTTAATACATATTTAATTATTTTATGTGTATTTTTGTATATATTTTTTTTAAATATCAGTTATTTTATGTCTATTTTGTATATCTATTTTCATACAAATTTAATTACTTTTGTGTATTTTTGTATATACTTTTATATCAATTTACGTTATTTTATGTGTATTTTGTATATTTATATTTATACAAATACACATTCTTTTAATATTTTCTTTATTTATTTCGATACGAGTTTACATTATTTTATATGTATTTTGTACACATTTTTTTATACGTATTTACTTTATTTTATGTGTATTTTTGGTATATGCCTTTATAGAAATCTGCGTTATTTTATGTGTTTTCGTATATATATTTTAAAACAAATTTACATTGTTTTATATGTATTTTGCAAATCTATTTCAATACAAATTTACCTCATTGTGTGTGCATTTCGTATATTTATTTTAATACAAATTCAAATATTTTATGTGTGTTTTGGTATATATATTTTTATAAAAAATGCGTTATTTTATGGGTATTTTGCATCTTTATTTTCATGCAAAATTCAATTATTTTATTAATATTCTGTGTATTTATTTTGATACGATTTTACATTATTCTATTTGTGTTTTGTATATATTTTTTTTATACATATTTACATTATTTAATGTGTATTTCATACAATTTTACGTTATTTTAAGTGTACTTGTTTATATATTTTCTTTCAAACTTACATTATTTTATGTGTATTTTGTATATGTATTTCAATACAAATTTGCCTAATTTTATGTGTATTTTCCATATCTATTTTCAAACAAATTTAAATAATTTTTGAGTGTTTTTGTATATATTTTTATACAAATTTTAGTTATTTTATTTGTATCTTCTATATATATTTTCCTACAAATATACATTCTTTTATTAGAATTTTATCTATTTATTCTGATACGAATTTACTTTATTTTATGTGTATTTTGTATATATATTTTTCTACGTATTTACATTATTTTATGTGTATTTTGTATATATATTTTCATAAAAATTTACTTTATTTTATTGTGTGTATTCGTATATAATTTGATACAAATTTTATACAAATTCATGTTATTTTATGTGTATTTGTATATATATTTTCATACAAATCTACATTATTTTATGTGCATTTTTACATATATTTCATTATAAATTTACCTTATTTTATGTTTATTTTGAATATTTATTTTCTTCAATTTTAAATTATTTTATGTGTATACATGTATTTGTAATTAGGTTATTTTATGTGTATTTTCTATATATATTTTCATCAAAAATTACATTATTTTATTGGTATTTTGTTAGTTTAATTCGATACGAATTTAGATTATTTCATAGGTATTTTGTATACATATTTTTATACGCATTTACATTATTTAATGTTTGTTTTGTATATTTAATTTTATGCAAATCTACTTTATTTTATGTGTATTTGTATAAATATAAATATACCAAATGCACATAAAATAAGGTAAATTTATGTAAAACAATATATATAGATACACAAAAGTAATTAAATTTGTATGAAAATAGATATACAAAATACACACAAAAAAAGATTAATTGGAATTGAAATATATGTACAAAATACATAAAATAAAGTAAATTTCTCTCAAAATATTTTTACAAATACACATATAATTACTTAAATTTTATATAAAAATATATAAACAAAATACACATTAAATAATGTAAATACGTATAAAAAAATATATACAAACTACACATATAATCATGTAATTCTTATCAAAATAAATAAAAAAATACCAATAAAATAATGTAAATTTTTATGAGAAAACATATACAAAATACACATAAAATAAATAAATTTCTATAAAAATATATGAACAAAAATGGACATAAAATAAATTTGCATTAAAAAATATATACAAAACACACATTACATAATGTAAATGAGTATAAACATATGTATACAAAATACCTATGAAAAAATCTAAATTCGTATCGAGTTAAATAAAGAAAATACCAATAAAATAATGTAATTTTTGATGAAAATATATAAAGAAAATACACATAAAATTACGTAAATACAAATACAAATAAAAATATATATACAAAATACACATAAAATGAAGTAAATACGTATAAAAAAATGTATACAAAGTACACATAAAATAATGTAAATTCGTATCAAAATAAATAAACAAAATACCAATAAAAGAATGTGTATTTGTATAAATATAAATATACAAAATATACATAAAATAACGTAAATTTATATAAAACTATATACAAAAATACACAGAAGTAATTAAATTTGTATGAAAATATATACAAAATACACACAAAATAAGCTAAATTTGAATTGAAATATATATACAAAATACATGAAATAAAGTAAATTTGTATCAAAATATTTATACAAATACACATATAATAACGTAAATTTGTATGAAAATATATAAACAAAATACACATTAAATAATGTAAATACGTATAAAAAAATGTGTTTAAAATACACATATAATCATGTAATTCGTATCAAAATAAATAAACAAAATACCAATAAAAGAATATAAATTTGTATGAGTAAACGTGTATGTTGCATATTTTTTCAATACAAATTTACTTAATTATATACGCATTTTGTATATTAATTTTAATACAAATTTAATTATTCGATGTGTATTTTTGTATCTGTATTTTTATAAACATTTGCTTTATTTTTTGGGTATTTTGCATCTTTAATTTCATACAAATTTACATTATATTATTGATATTCTGCTCATTCATTTTGATACGAATTGACATTATTCTATGTGTATTTTGTATATATTTTTCATACAAATTTACGTTATTTTATGTGTATTTGTTTATATATTTTGACACAGATTTACAATATTTTATGGCTATTTTGTATATACATCTCAAAAGAAATTTACCTAGTTTTATGTGTATTTTGTATATCTATTTTCATACAAACTCAAATTATTTCTATGTATTTTTGTATATATTTTAACACAAATTTTAGTTATGTTACGTGTATTTTGTAAATTTATTTTCATTCAAATATATATTATTTTATTGGTGTTTTGTTGATTTATATTGATACGAATTTACATTATTTTATATGTACTTTGTATATATATTTTTATACGCTTTTACATTATTTAATATTTATTTTTTATATATATTTTTGTACAAATTCATGGTATTTTATTTGTATTTGTATATATATTTTCATATAAATTTACATTATTTTATGTGTATTTTGTACATATATTTTATTACAAATCTACCTTCTTTTATGTTTATTTTGTATATGTATTTTTTTTATTTATATTTATCCAAATACACATTCTTTTATTGGTATTTTGTTTATTTATTTTAAATCGAATTTACATTATTTTATGTGTATTTTGTATACATTTTTTTATACGTATTTACTTAATTTTATGTGTATTTTGTATATATATTTTTATAGAAATCTACATTTTTTTATTTGTATTCGTATATATATTTTGAAACAAATTTACATTGTTTTATATGTATTTTTGCATATCTCTTTCAATACAAATTTACCTTATTGTATGTGCATTTTGTATATTTGTTTCAATACAAATTTAAATATTTTATGTGTATTTTGGTATATATATTATTATAAGAAATCTTTATTTTCATACAAATTTACATTATTTTATTGCTATTTTGTTTATTTATTTTGATACGAATTCCATGATTATATGTGTATTTTGTACATATTTTTTATACGTATTTACATTACTTAATGTGTATTTTGTTTATATATTTTTAAACAAATCTACGTTATTATATGTATTTGTATAAATATTTTGATACAGATTTACATTATTTTATGTATTTTGTATGTACATTTCAGTTCAAATTTAGCTTATTTTAGCTGTATTTTGTATATATATTTTCATACAAATTTAATTACTTTTGTGTATTTTTGTATATAGTTTTATACAAATTTATGATATTTTATGTGTATTTTGTATATTTATATTTATACAAATACATATTCTTTTACTGGTATTTTGTTTATTTATTTTGATACGATTTTTATGTATATTTTGTATTCATTTTTTTATACGTATTTACTTCATTTTATGTGTATTTTGTATATATTTTTATAGAAATTTACGTTATTTTATGTGTATTCGTATATATATTTTGAAACAAATTTACATTGTTTTATATGTATTTTGCATATCTATTTCAATACAAATTTACCTTATATTATGTGCATTTTTTATATTTATTTTAATACAATATATATTTTTATAAAAAATGCGTTATTTTATTGCTATTTTGCATCTTTATTTTCATACAAATTTACATTATTTTATTAATATTCTGTGTATTTATTTTTGATATGATTTTACATTATTCTATTTGTGTTTTATATATATTTTTTTTATACATATTTACATTATTTAATGTGTATTTTGTATATATATTTGATACAAATTTACGTTATTTTAAGTGTATATGTTTATATATTTTATGTATTTTGTATATGTATTTAAATACAAATTTACCTAATTTTATGTGTATTTTGTATATTTATTTTCATACAAATTCAAATTATTTTTGTGTATTTTTTATATGGTTTTATTCAAACTTAGGTTATTTTATGAGTATTTTGTATATCTATTTTCATACTAATACACATTCTTTTATTGATATTTTCTTTATTTATTTTGACGAGAATTTAAATTATTTAATGTGTATTTTGTATATATATATTTTTATACGTATTTACATCATTTCATGTGTATTTTGTATATATATTTCTATATAAATCTACGTTATTTTATGTGTATTCTTATATAGATTTTTAAACAAATTTACAATTTTATGTGCATTTTGTATATTTTTTCAATACAAATTTACCTTATTGAACGTGCATTTTGTATATTAATTTTAATACAAATTAAATTATTCTATGTGTATTCTTATATATGTATTTTTAAAACAATATGCTTTATTTTATGGGTATTTTGCATCTTTATGTTCATACAAAATTACATTATTTTATTGATATTCTGTGTATTTATTTTGATACGATTTTACATTATTCTATGTATATTTTGTATATCTATTTTATACAAATGTACGTTATTTTATATGAATTTGTTTTCATTTCATACAAATTTACATTATTTTATGTGGATTTTGTACATGTATTTAAATACAAATTTAAATAATTATATGTGTATTTTGTATATCTATTTTCATACAAATTGAAATTTATTTTTTTGTTTTTTTGTATATATTTTTATTCAAATTTTCGTAATTTTATGTGTATTTTGTATATTTATTTTTCTATATATATACGTTCTTTTATCGGAATTTTGTTTATTTATTTTGATACGAATTTTCATTTTTTTAGGTGTATTTGATATATATATTTTTATACTTATTTACATAATTTTATATGTATTTTAAATATATATTTTCATAGAAATTTACTCTATATGTTTATACAAAAAAACACAAAAAATAATTTAAATTTGTATGAAAATAAATATACAAAATACACATAAAATTAGGTAAATTTGTATTTAAATACATATACAAAATACACTTAAAATAATGTAAATTTGAATGAAATTATGTGTATTTGTATATATATTTTCATATAAATTTACATTATTGTATGTGAATTTTAAACATATATTTTATTACAAATCTACCTTATTTTATGTTTATTTTGTATGTGTACACATACAAAATAAACATAAAATAAGGTAGATTTGTAATAAAAAATATGTACAAAATACACATAAAATAATGTAAATTTATATGAAAATATATATACAAATACCATGAATTTGTATAAAAATATATATTCAAAATAAATATTAAATAATGTAAAAGCGTATAAAAATATATATACAAAGTACATATAAAATGAAAATTAAGATGCAAAATACCTATAAAATAACGCATTTTTTATAAAATTATTGATACCAAAATACACATAAAAAATTTGAACTTGTATTAAAATAAATATACAAAATGCACATTCAATAAGGTAAATTTGTATTGAAATAGATATGCAAAATACATATAAAATAATGTGAAGTTGTTTCAAAATATATATACGAATATACGTAGATTTCTATAAAAATACATATACAAAATACATATAAAATTAAGTAAATACGTATAAAAAAATGTATACAAAATACACATAAAATAATGTAAATTCGTATAAATGTAAATAAACAATATACCAATAAAAGAATGTATTTGTGTAAATATAAATATACAAAATGCACATAAAATAACGTAAATTTATATAAAACTATATACATAAAATAACGCAAACTTCTATAAAAATATATGTACAAAAATGAACATTAAATAAATTTGCATAAAAATTTATATACAAAACACAGATTATATAATGTAAATGAGTATAAAAATATGTATACAAAATACCTATGAAATAATCTAAATTCGTATCGAGTTATATTAAGAAATACCAATAAAATAATGTAATTTTGGATGAAAAAATATATACAAAATACAGATAAAATAACCTAAATACAAATACAAATATACACATAAAATAGTTTAGAATTGAATGAAATAAATATACAAAATAAACATAAAATAACGTAAATTTGTAATGAAATATATGAAAAAATACACATAAAATAATATAAATTTGTATGAAAATATATATACAAATACACATTAAATAACATGAATTTGTATAAAATTTGTATCAAAATATATACTTATACACACAATAAAATAACGTAGTTTTTTTATGAAAATGTATATACAAAATACACATAAAATAATTTAAATACGTAGAAAAATATATATACAAAAAACACATAAAATAATGGAAATATGTATGAAAATATATAAACAAATACACATAAATTAATGTAAATTTGGATAAAGTATATATACAAAATGAACATTAAATAATGGAAATATGTATAAAAAAATATATACAAAAAACACATAGAATAATGTTAAATCGTATCAAAATAAATAAAGAGAATATCAATAAAATAATGTAAATTTGTATGAAAATAAAGATGCAAAATATCCATATAATAACGCTTATTTGCATAAAAATATATATACAAAAATATATATAAAATAATTAAATTTGTATTAAAATAAATATACAAAATGCACGTACAATAAAGTAAATTTGTATTGAAATAGATATGCAAAATACACATTAATAATGTAAATTTGTATCAAAATATATATACGAATACTCATAAAATAGAGTAAATTTCTTTGAAAATATACATACAAAAAAGATAAACAAAATGCACATATAACTAGTTAAATTTGTATTTAAATACATGTACAAAAAACACATAAAATAATGTAGATTTGTATGAAATGAAAACAAATACATTTTATATAAAATATATATACAAAATACACATAGAATAATGTAAAATCATATCAAAATAAATACACAAAAATCAATAAAATAATGTAGATTTGTATGAAAATAAAGATACAAAATACCCATAAAATAAAGCATATTTTTATAAAAATACATATACAAAAATACACATAGATTAATCAAATTTGTATTAAAATTAATATACAAAATGCACATACAATAAGGTAAATTTGTATTAAAAAAATATGCAAAATACACATAAAACAATGTAAATTTCTTTCAAAATATATATACGAATACACATAAAATAACGCAGATTTCTATAGAAATATATATACAAAATACACTTGAAATAATGTAAATACGTATAAAAATATAAATACAAAATACACATTAAATAATGTTAATTCGTGTCAAAATAAATAAACAAAATATCATGAAAAGAATGTGTATTTGTATGAAAATAGTTATACAAAATACACATAAAATAACCTAAATTTGTATAAAACTATAAACAAAAATACACAAAAATAGTTTAAACTTGTATGAAAATAAATATACAAAAAACATTTAAAATTAGGTAAATTTGTATTGAAATACATATACAAAATACACATAAAATAATGTAAATTTGAAAGAAAATATATAAACATATAGACTTAACATAACGTAAATTTGTATCAAATATATATACAAAAAACACATTAAATAATGTAAAAATGTATAAATAAATATATACAAAACACAAATAAAATAATGTAAGATCGTATCAAAATAAATACAGAAAATAATAATAAAATAATGTAAATTTGTATGAAAATTAAGATGCAAAATACCCATAAAATAACGCATTTTTTTAAAAATATATATACGAGAAAACAAAATATTTGATTTTGTATTAAAATAAATAGATTTACAAAATACACATAAAATAAGCTAAATTTGAATTCAAATATATATACAAAATACATAAAATAATGTAAATTTGTATCAAAATACTTATACAAATACACATATAATAACGTAAATTTGTATAAAAATATATAAACAAAATACACATTAAATAATGTAAATACGTATAAAAAAATGTACAAAATACACAAATAATCATGTAATTCGTATAAAAAAAAATAGACAAAATACCAATAAAATAATGTAAATTTCTATGAGAAAACATATACAAAATACACATAAATAACGCAAATATCAATAAAAATATATATAATATAATATATTTTTATACATATTTAAAATATTTAATGTATATTTTGTATATATATTTTATCCAAATTTACGTTATTTTATATGTATTTGTTTATATATTTTCATACAAATTTACATTATTTTATGTGAGTTTTGTATATGTATTTCCATACAAATTTGCCTAACTTTATGTGTATTTTGCATATCTATTTTCAAACAAATTTAAATTATTTTTGTGTATTTTTGAATATATTTTTATACAAATTTTAGTTATTTTATTTGTTTTTTGTATATATATTTTCCTACAAATATACATTCTTTTATTGGAATTTTGAGTATTTAATTTTTTACGAATTTACATTATTTTATGTGTATTTTGTATATATATTTTTCTACGTATTTAAATTATTTTATGTGTATTTTATATATATATATTTTCATAAAAATTTACGTTATTTTATTGTGTATTCGTATATATTTTGAAACAAATTTTATACAAATTCATGTTATTTTATGTGTATTTGTGTATATATATTTTCATACAAATTTAAATTATTTTCTGTGTATTCTTACATATATTTTATTACAATTTTACCTTATTTTATGTTTATTTTGTATATTTATTTCATTCAATTTTAAATTATTTAATGAGTATATTTGGATTTGTATTTAGGTTATTTTATGTGTGTTTTCTATATATATATTTTCATCCAAAATTACATTATTTTATTGTTATTTTCTTAATTTAGCTCGATACGAATTTAGATTATTTCATAGGTATTTTGTATACATATTTTTATACTCATTTACATTATCTAATGTGTGTTTTGTATATATTTTTTTATGCAAACTAATTTAATGTGCATTTTTGTACATATATTTTTATAGAAACTTAAAATGTTATTTTATGTGTATTTTGTATATGTTTTCTCATACAAATTTTCATTATTTAATTAGTTTTTTTTTATTTATTTTGATACGAATGACTTGATTATTTGTGTATTTTGTAATTATTTTTTTATACGTATTTACATTACTTAATGTGTATTTTGTTTATATATATTTTTTACAAATTTACGTTATTATATGTGTATTTGTTAAAAATATTTTGAAACGAATTTACTTTATTTTATGTATTTTGTATATATATATATATATTTCAATTCAAATTTAGCTTATTTTGTGTGTATTTAGTATATCTATTTTCATACAAATTTAATTACTTCTGTGTATTTTTGTATATGGTTTTATACAAATTTACGTTATTTTATGTGCATTTTGAATATTTATATTTATACAAATACACATTCTCTTATTGGTATTTTGTTTATTTATATTTATACGAATTTACATTATTTTATGTGTATTTTGTATACATTTTTGATTCGTATTTACTTAATTTTATTTGTATTTTGTATATATATATATATATATATATATATATATATATATATATATATATATATATATATATATATATATATATATATATATATATATATATATATATATATATATTTATAGAAATCTACGTTATTTTATGTGTATTCGTATATATATTTTGAAACAAATTTACATTGTTTTATATGTTTTTTGCATATCTATTTCAATACAAATTTACCTTATTGTATGTGCATTTTGTATATTTATTTTAATACAAATTCAAATATTTTATGTGTATTTTGGTATATATAATTTTATAAAAAATGCGTTATTTTATAGGTATTTTGCATCTTAGTTTTCATATAAATGTACATTATTTTATTAATATTCTGTGTATATATTTTGATACGATTTTATATTATACTATTTGTGTTTTGTATATATTTTTTTATACATATTTTCATTATTTAATGTGTATTTTTTATATATATTTTATACAAATTAACGTTATTTTAAGTGTATTTGTTTATATAATTTCATTCAAATTTACATTATTTTAAGTGTATTTTGTATATGTATTTCAATACAAATTTACCTAATTTTATGTGTATTTTGTATATTTATTTTCATACAAATTTAAATTATTTTTGGTTTTTTTTGTATATACATATAGAGAAAATTTCTATAAAAAATATATATTCAAAATACATATAAAATTATGTATAAAAATATATATATCAAATACACCTAAAAAAATGAAAATACACATAAAATAATGTAAATTTGAATGAAATGAAAACAAATTCACATAAAGTAACGTACATTTAAATAAAATAGATATACAAAATATACATAGAATAATGTAAAATCGTATCAAAATAAATACACAGAATATCAATAAAATAATGTAATTTTTTATGAAAATAAAGATGGAAAATACCCATAAAATAAAACATATTTTTTTTAAATACATATACAAAAATACACATAGAATAATTAAATTTGTATTAAAATTAATATAAAAAATGCATGTACAATAAGGTAAATTTGTATTGAAAAAATATACAAAATGCACAAAAAAGTGTAAATTTGTTTAAAATTCTATATACGAATACACATAAAATAACGTAGATTTCTATAGAAATATATATACAAAATACACATGAAATGATGTAAATACGTATAAAAAAAAAATATATATATATATATATATATATATATATATATATATATATATATATATATATATATATATATATATATATATATATATATATATATATATATATATATATATATATATATATATATATATATATATATATATATATATATATATATATATATATATATATATATATATATATATAAAAAGAATGTGTATTTGTATGAAAATAGATATACAAAATACACATAAAATAATGTTTTAATTTCAATAAAAAAATATGTACAAAAATGCACATAAAATTAGTTTGCATAAAAAAATATATACAAAACACACATTAGATAATGTAAATGAGTATAAAAATTATTTTATGTGTATTTTGTATATGTATTTCAATACAAATTTACCTAATTTTATAGGTTTTTTGTATATTTATTTTCATACAAGGTTAAATTATTTTTGTGTATTTTTGTTTATAGTTTTATACAAATATAGGTTATTTTATGTGTATTTTGTATATCTATTTTCATACAAATACACATTCTTTTCATGATATTTTGTTTATTTATTTTGACACGAATTAATATTATTTAATGTGTATATTGTATATATATTTTTATACGTATTTACATTATTTCAAGTGTATTTTGTATATATATTTCTATAGAAATCTGCGTTATTTTATGTGTATTCGTATATATATTTTGAAACAAATTTATATTGTTTTATGTGTATTTTGCATATTTTTTCAATACAAATTTACCTTATTGTATGTGCATTTTGTATATTAATTTTGATACAAATTTGATTAATCTATGTGTATTTTTGTATATGTATTTTTATAAAAATATGCTTTATTTTATGGGTATTTTGCATCTTTATTTTCATACAAATTTACATTATTTTATTGATATTCTTTGTATTTATTTTGATATGATTTTATATTATTCTATGTGTATTTTGTATATATATTTTATATAAAATGTATTTGTTTTCATTTCATACAAATCTACATTATTTTATGTGTTTTTGTACATGTATTTAAATACAAATTTAACTAGTTATATGTGTATTTTGTATATCTATTTTGTATGTATATTTTCATAGAAATTTACTCTATTTTATAAGTATTCGTATATATTTTGATACAAATTTACATTATTAATGTGTATTTTGCATATCTTTTTCAATACAAATTTACTTTATTGTACGTGCATTTTGTATATTTATTTTAATACAAATTTAATTATTTTATATGTATTTTTGTATAAATATTTTTATGCAAACATGCGTTATTATATAGATATTTTGCATCTTTATTTTCATACAAATTTACATTATTTTATTGATATTCTCTTTATTTATTTTGATACGATTTAACATTATTCTATGTGTTTTTGGTATATATTTTTTTTATACATATTTACATTATTTAATATTCATTTTGTATATATATTTTATCCAAATTTACAGTATCTTATGTGTATTTGTTTATATATTTTCATACATATTTACATTATTTCATGTGTTTTTTGTATATATATTTTTCTACGTATTTAAATTATTTTATGTGTATTTTGTATATACATTTTCATAAAAAAATTACGCTATTTTATTGTGTGTATAAGTATATATTTTGATACAAATTTTATACAAATTCATGTTATTTAATTTGTATTTGTATATATATTTTCATACAAATTTATAATATTTTATGTGTATTTTTTCATATATTTCATTACAAATTTACATTATTTTATGTTTATTTTGTATATTTATTTCATTCAATTTTAAATTATTTTATGTGTATATTTGTATTTGTATTTAGGTTATTTTATGTGTAGTTTGTATATATATTTTCATCCAAAATTACATTATTTTATTGGTATTTCTTAATTTAATTCGATACGAATTTAGATTATTTCATAGGTATTTTGTATACATATTTTTATACTCATTTACATTATCTAATGTGTGTTTTGTATATATATTTTTATGCAAATTTTTTTAATGCTCATTTTTGTACATATATTTTTATAGAAATTTGCGTTATATTATGTATATAGTTTTATATAAATTTACGTTATTTTATGTGCATTTTGTATATTTATATTTATACAAATACACATTCTTTTATTGGTGAATTGTTTATTTACATTTATACGAATTTACATTATTTTATGTGTATTTTGTATACATTTTTTATACGTATTTAATTAATTTTATGTGTATTTTGTATATGTATTTTTATAGAAATCTACGTTATTTTATGTGTATTCGTATATATATTTTGAAACAAATTTACATTATTTTATATGTATTTTGCATATCTATTTCAATACAAATTTACCTTATTGTATATGCATTTTGTATATTTATTTTAATACAAGCTCAAATATTTTATGTGTATTTTGGTATCAATAATTTTATAAAAAATGCGTTATTTTATAGGTATTTTGCATCTTAATTTTCATACATATTTACATTATTTTATTAATATTCTGTGTAAATATTTTGATACGATTTTACAATATTCTATTTGTGTTTTGTATATATTTTTTTATACATATTTACATTATTTAATGTGTATTTTGTATATATATTTCATACAAATTTACGTTATTATAAGTGTATTTGTTTATATATTTTCTTTCAAATTTACATTATTTTATGTGTATTTTGTATATGTATTTCAATACAAATTAACATAATTTAATGTGTATTTTGTATATTTCTTTTCAGACAAATTTAAATTATTTTTGTGTATTCTTGTATATAGTTTTATACAAATTTAGGTTAATTTACGTACGCATTTACATTATTTAATGTGTTTTGTATATATATTTTTATCCAACATAAAATAAAGTAAATTCGTTTCAAAATATTTTTAACAAATAAACATATAATAACGTAAATTTGTAAAAAAATATATAAACAAAATACACAATAAATAATGTAAATACGTATAAAAAATATTTACAAAATACACAAATAATCATGTCATTCGTATCAAAATAAATAAACAAAAAATTAATTAAATAATGTAAATTTGTATGAGAAAACATATACAAAATACACATAAAATAACGTTTTAAGTTTCAATAAAAATATATATACAAAAATGCACATAAAATTAGTTTGCATAAAAAAATATATACAAAACACACATTAGATAATGTAAATGAGTATAAAAATATGTATACAAAATACCTATGAAATAATCTAAATTCGTATTTTTGGATTTTTGGAAATTTCCATTATTTTATGTGTATTTTGTATATGTATTTCAATACAAATTTACCTAATTTTATATGTTTTTTGTATATTTATTTTCATACAAGTTTAAATTATTTTTGTGTATTTTTGTTTATAGTTTTATACAAATTTATGTTATTTTATGTGTATTTTGTATATCTATTTTCATACAAAAACACATTCTTTTCACGATATTTTGTTTATTTATTTTGACACGAATTAACATTATTTAATGTGTATTTTGTATATATATTTTTATACGTATTTACATTATTTCAAGTGTATTTTGTATATATATTTCTATAGAAATCTGCGTTATTTTATGTGTAATCGTATATATATTTTGAAACAAATTTACATTGTTTTATGTGTATGTTGCATATTTTTTCAATACAAATTTACCTTATTGTATGTGCATTTTGTATATTAATATTAATACAAATTTGATTAATCTATGTGTATTTTTGTATATGTATTTTTATAAAAAAAATGCTTTATTTTATGGGTATTTTGCATCTTTATTTTCATACAAATTTACATTATTTTATTGATATTCTGTGTATTTATTTTTATATGATTTTACATTATTCTATGTGTCTTTTGTATATATATTTTATATAAAATGTATTTGTTTGCATTTCATACAAATCTATATTATTTTATGTATTTAAATACAAATTTAACTAGTTATAAGTGTATTTTGTATATCTATTTTGTATGTATATTTTCATAGAAATTTACTCTATTTTATAAGTATTCGTATATATATTTTGATACAAATTTACATTATTAATGTGTATTTTGCATATCTATTTCAATACAAATTTACTTTATTGTACGTGCCTTTTGTATATTTATTTTAATAGAAATTTAATTATTTTATATGTATTTTTGCATATATATTTTTATGCAAATATACGTTATTATATAGATATTTTGCATCTTTATTTTCAAACAAATTTACATTATTTTATTGATATTCTCTTTATTTATTTTGATACGATTTAACATTATTCTATGTGTTTTTCGTATATATTTTTTTATACATATTTACATTATTTAATGTTCATTTTGTATATATATTTTATCCAAATTTACATTATCTTATGTGTATTTGTTTATATATTTTCATACATATATACATTATTTTATGTGTTTTTTGTATATATATTTTTCTACGTATTTAAATTATTTTATGTGTATTTTGTATATACATTTTCATAAAAAAATTACGTTGTTTTATTGTGTGTATAAGTAAATATTTTAATACAAATTTTATACAAATTCATGTTATTTAATGTGTATTTGTATATATATTTTCATACAAATTTATATTATTTTATGTGTATTTTTTCATATATTTCATTACAAATTTACCTTATTTTATGTTTATTTTGTATATTTATTTCATTCAATTTTAAATTATTTTATGTGTATATTTGTATTTGTATTTAGGTTATTTTATTTGTATTTTGTATATATATTTTCATCCAAAATTACATTATTTTATTGGTATTTCTTAATTTAATTCGATACGAATTTAGATTATTTCATAGGTATTTTGTATACATATTTTTATACTCATTTACATTATCTAATGTGTGTTTTGTATATATATTTTTATGCAAATTTTTTTAATGTTCATTTTTGTACATATATTTTTATAGAAATTTGCGTTATATTATGTATATAGTTTTATATAAATTTACGTTATTTTATGTGCATTTTGTATATTTATATTAATACAAATACTCATTCTTTTATTGGTATATTTTTTATTTACATTTATAGGAATTTACATTATTTTATGTGTATTTTCTATACATTTTTTTATACGTATTTACTTAATTTTATGTGTATTTTGTATATGTATTTTTATAGATATCTTCGTTATTTTATGTGTATTCGTATATATATTTTGAAACAAATTTACATTATTTTATATGTATTTTGCATATCTATTGTATGTGCATTTTGTATATTTATTTTAATACAAGTTCAAATATTTTATGTGTATTTTGGTATCAATAATTTTATAAAAAATGCGTTATTTTATAGGTATTTTGCATCTTAATTTTCATACATATTTACATTATTTTATTAATATTCTGTGTAAATATTTTTGTTCGATTTTACATTATTCTATTTGTGTTTTGTATATATTTTTTTGTACATATTTTCATTATTTAATGTGTATTTTGTATATAAATTTCATACAAATTTACGTTATTATAAGTGTATTTGTTTATATATTTTCTTTCAAATTTACATTATTTTATGTGTATTTTGTATATGTATTTCAATACAAATTAACATAATTTTATGTGTATTTTGTATATTTCTTTTCAGACAAATTTAAATTATTTTTGTGTATTTTTGTATATAGTTTTACACAAATTTAGGTTATTTTACGTACGCATTTACATTATTTAATGTGTTTTGTATATATATTTTTATCCAACATAAAATAAAGTAAATTCATTTCAAAATATTTTTAACAAATACACATATAATAACGTTAATTTGTAAAAAAATATATAAACAAAATACACATTAAGTAATGTAAATACGTATAAAAAAATATTTACAAAATACACAAATAATCATGTCATTCGTATCAAAATAAATAAACAAAAAACTAATTAAATAATGTAAATTTGTATGAGAAAACATATACAAAATACACATAAAATAACGTTTTAAGTTTCAATAAAAATAGTAGTTCAGCATGCTCTCTAAAGACAGATCCTCTCTTTACCCACACCACACTACATTCACATAACATATACACCTTTTTCCAAAATTCAAAATTCAAAATGGCTCAATTAAGCAATGCCTCGGAGTCCCCGCCTGGGGGACCACAAATTCCCAGGAGGACTCCCCTTCTGGCTGCCGACCCGAGAGGTGTCTTGATAACTCCTCGAACCTCTTTCTTCTCAATTTCTGCAACATTCGCGGTCTTCGCTCTAATTTTCATTCTGTGGAACATCATCTCTCCTCCTCTAAACCTCACCTTCTCTTCCTTACCGAAACACAGGTTTCTGAGGCTACTGACAGCAATCTCTACTCTGTTCCCTCCTACTATCTCTATCCTAAATTTCAATCCAAAGCTGGATGTTGCGCCTACGTGCGCAACGACATCACTTGCTCTCGTGCCCACGACCTTGACTCTTCTGAATTTTCCACCATCTGGTTAAGACTTCACTGTCATTCTATTACTAAATACATCTGTGCTGTTTATCTCTCACCTAACTCTACCAACTATGTAAAATTCTTTGACTATTTGAATTCTAAAGTGGAGCACATCTTGACCCACTCTCCCTTCGCTGAAATCTCCATCCTAGGAGATTTCAATGTTCACCACCAGCTTTGGCTTTCATCCTCTTTCACTGACCATCCTGGTGAACAAGCCTACAACTTTGCTATCCTCAACGACCTAGAGCAGTTGGTCCAGCACCCTACACGTATTCCTGACCGTCTTGGAGATCTACCCAACATTCTAGACCTCTTCCTTACCTCAAACCCTTCTGCTTATTCTGTCAAACTGTTCTCTCCGTTGGGCTCCTCCGATCACAATCTTATTTCTGCAGCCTGTCCTATCGCTCCTGTACATCCTCTGGACCCACCGAAGAGGCGATGCTTCTGGCATTTTGCTTCAGCTCGGTGGGACGACCTGAGGATGTACTTTTCCGATTTCCCGTGGAATGATTATTGCTTCCAGGATAGAGACCCCTGTGTGTGCTCAGCGCATCACAGAGGTGATTGTCTCTGGAATGGAGGCATACATTCCTCGTTCTTTCTCTTCTCCTCACGCTAAAAAGCCTTGGTTTAATCACGCTTGTTCTCGTGCTGTCAATGATAGAGAGGTAGCTCACAAAAGATACCAGAGCCTTCAAACTAATGCTAATTATGAACTTTACATTTCTGCCCGAAATCGTGCCAAATCTATTCTCCGACTAACCAAAAATTCTTTCATTAATAGAAAATGTCAAAACCTTGCTTTCTCTAACTCTTCCCGTGACTTCTAGCATCTAGCCAAAACATCTCCTCCAACTTCACTTCTTCATCTTTCCCTCCACTCTCAGTCCTGACGGCAACACTGCCGTCTCATCTATCTCTAAGGCTGAACTCTTTTCAAACTTTTTCTAAAAACTCCACTCTGGACGATTCTGGGCATATTCCTCCTACTCATCCCCCCTCTGACTCCTTTATGCCTGTTATAAAGATTCTTACAAATGATGTTTTCTGGCCTCAATCCTCAAAAGGCTTATGGACCTGATGGAGTGCCTCCTATTGTCCTTAAAACTGTGCCTCCGTGCTGTCACCCTGCCTGGTCAAACTCTTTCGCCTCTGCCTGTCAACATCTACCTTTCCTTCTTGCTGGAAGTATGCCTTCACACAGCCTGTACCAAGAAGGGTGACCGCTCCAATCCCTCAAACTACCGTCCTATTGCTTTACTTTCATGTCTATCTAAAGCTTTTGAATCAATCCTTAACCGTAAGATTCAAAAGCACCTTTCCACTTCTGACCTTCTATCTGATCGCCAGTATGGGTTCCGCAAGGGCCCAACAACTGGTGATCTCCTAGCCTTCTTAACTGACTCTTGGTCATCCTCTCTTAGCCGTTTCGGTGAAACTTTTGCTATTGCGCTGACATATCAAAGGCTTTGATAGGGTCTGGCACAAATCTTTGCTTTCTAAACTACCCTCCTACGGTTTCTATCCTTCTCTCTGTACCTTTATCTCCAGTTTCCTTTCTGACCGTTCTATTTCTGCCGTGGTAGACGGTCACTGTTCTTCCCCTAAATCTATTAACAGTGGTGTCCCACAGGGTTCTGTCCTATCTCCCACTCTTTTTCTGTTGTTCATTGATGATCTTCTTTCCAAAACGAACTGTCCTATCCATTCCTACGCCGATGATTCCACTCTGCATTATTCAACTTCTTTTAATAGAAGACCCACCCTTCAGGAACTTAACGACTCAAGGCTGGAGGCTGCAGAACGCTTAGCCTCAGCCCTTACTATTATTTCCGATTGGGGCAAGAAGAACCTGGTGTCCTTCAACGCCTCAAAAACACAGTTTCTCCACCTATCCACTCGACACAATCTTCCAAACAACTATCCCCTATTCTTTGACAACACCCAGCTATCACCTTCCTCAACACTAAACATCCTCGGTCTATCCTTAACTCAAAATCTCAACTGGAAACTTCATATATCATCTCTTACTAAATCAGCTTCCTCGAGGCTGGGCGTTCTGTACCGTCTCCGCCAGTTCTTCTCCCCTGCACAGTTGCTGTCCATATACAGGGGCCTTGTCCGCCCTCGTATGGAGTATGCATCTCATGTGTGGGGGGGCTCCACTCACACAGCTCTTCTGGACAGAGTGGAGGCAAAGGCTCTTCGTCTCATCAGCTCTCCTCCTCATACTGATAGTCTTCTACCTCTTCAATTCCGCCGCAATGTTGCCTCTCTTTCTATCTTCTATCGATATTTCCACGCTGACTGCTCTTCTGAACTTGCTAACTGCATGCCTTCCCCCCTCCCGCGGCCCCGCTGCACTCGACTTTCTACTCATGCTCATCCCTATACTGTCCAAACCCCTTATGCAAGAGTTAACCAGCATCTTCACTCTTTCATCCCTCACGCTGGTAAACTCTGGAACAATCTTCCTTCATCTGTATTTCCTCCTGCCTACGACTTGAACTCTTTCAAGAGGAGGGTATCAGGACACCTCTCCTCCCGAAACTGACTTATCTTTCGGCCACCTCTTTGGATTCTTTTTAGGAGCAGCGAGTAGCGGGCTTTTTTTTTATTAATGTTTACTTTTTTGTGCCCTTGAGCTGTCTCCTTTGCTGTGAGAAAAAAAAAAAAATAGAAATTTGCATTATTTTATGTATATAGTTTTATATAAATTTACGTTATTTTATGTGCATTTTGTATATTTATATTTATACAAATACACATTCTTTTATTGGTATATTGTTTATTTACATTTATACGAATTTACATTATTTTATGTGTATTTTGTATACATTTTTTTATACGTATTTACTTAATTTTATGTGTATTTTGTATATGTATTTTTATAGAAATCTACGTTATTTTATGTGTATTCGTATATATATTTTGAAACAAATTTACATTATTTTATATGTATTTTGCATATATATTTCAATACATATTTACCTTATTGTATGTGCATTTTGTATATTTATTTAAATACAAGTTCAAATATTTTATGTGTATTTTGGAATCAATAATTTTATAAAAAATGCGTTATTTTATAGGTATTTTGCATCTTAATTTTCATACAAATTTACATTATTTTATTAATATTCTGTGTAAATATTTTGATACGATTTTACATTATTCTATTTGTGTTTTGTATATATTTTTATACATATTTACATTATTTAATGTGTATTTTGTAAATAGATTTCATAGAAATTTACAGTATATGTGTATTTGTTTATATATTTTCTTGTAAAGTTACATTATTTTATGTGTATTTTGTATATGTATGTGAATACAAATTATCCTAATTTTATGTGTATTTTGTATATTTCTTTTCAGACAAATTTAATTTATTTTTTGGTATTTTTGTATATAGATTTATACAAATTTAGGTTATTTTACGTACGCATTTACATTATTTAATGTGTGTTTTGTATATATATTTTTATCCAACATAAAATAAAGTAAATTCGTTTCAAAATATTTTTAACAAATACACATATAATAACGTAAACTTGTAAAAAAATATATAAACAAAATACACATTAAGTAATGTAAATACGTATAAAAAATATTTACAAAATACATAAATAATCAAGTCATTCGTATCAAAATAAATACACAAAAAACTAATTAAATAATGTAAATTTGTATGAGAAAACATGCAAAATACACATAAAATAACGTTTTAAGTTTCAATAAAAATACATGTACAAAAATGCACATAATATTAGTTTGAATAAAAAATATATACAAAACCCACATTAGATAATGTAAATGAGTATAAAAATATGTATACAAAATACCTATGAAATAATCTAAATTCGTATTTTTGGATTTTTGGAAATTTCCATTATTTTATGTGTATTTTGTATATGTATTTCAATACAAATTTACCTAATTTCATATGTTTTTTGTATATTTATTTTCATACAAGTTTAAATTATTTTTGTGTATTTTTGTTTATAGTTTTATACAAATTTATGTTATTTTATGTATATTTTGTATATCTATTTCCATACAAATACACATTCTTTTCATGATATTTTGTTTAGTTATTTTTACACGAATTAACATTATTTAATGTGAATTTTGTATATATATTTTTATACGTATTTACATTATTTCAAGTGTATTTTGTAAATATATTTCAATAGAAATCTGCGTTATTTTATGTGTATTCGTATATATATTTTGAAACAAATTTACATTGTTTTATGTGTATGTTGCATATTTTTTCAATACAAATTTACCTTATTGTATGTGCATTTTGTATATTAATTTTAATACAAATTTGATTAATCTATGTGTATTTTTGTATATGTATTTTTATAAAAATATGCTTTATTTTATGGGTATTTTGCATCTTTATTTTCATACAAATTTACATTATTTTATTGATATTCTGTGTATTTATTTTGATATGATTTTACATTATTCTATGTGTATTTTGTATATATATTTTATATAAAATGTATTTGTTTTCATTTCATACAAATCTACATTATTTTATGTGTTTTTTATACATGTATTCAAATACAAATTTAACTAGTTATAAGTGTATTTTGTATATCTATTTTGTATATATATTTTCATAGAAATTTACTCTATTTTATAAGTATTCGTATATATATTTTGATACAAATTTACATTATTAATGTTTATTTTGCATATCTATTTCAATACAAATTTACTTTATTGTACGTGCATTTTGTATATTTATTTTAATACAAATTTAATTATTTTATATGTATTTTTGTATATATATTTTTATGCAAATATGCGTTATTATATGGATATTTTGCATCTTTATTTTCATACAAATTTACATTATTTTATTGATATTCTCTTTATTTATTTTGATACGATTTAACATTATTTTATATGTTTTTTGTATATATTTTTTTATACATATTTACATTATTTAATGTTCATTTTGTATATATATTTTATCCAAATTTACATTATTTTATGTGTATTTGTTTATATATTTTCATACATATTTACATTATTTTATGTGTTTTTTGTATATATATTTTTCTACGTATTTAAATTATTTTATGTGTATTTTGTATATACATTTTCATAAAAAAATTACGTTATTTTATTGTGTGTATAAGTATATATTTTGATCCAAATTTTATACAAATTCATATTGTTTAATGTGTATTTGTATATATATATATTTTCCTACAAATATATATTATTTTATGAGTATTTTTTCATATATTTCATTACAAATTTACCTTATTTTTTGTTTATTTTGTATATTTAGTTCATTCAATTTTAAATTATTTTATGTGTATATTTGTATTTGTATTTAGGTTATTTTATGTGTATTTTGTATATATATTTTCATCCAAAATTACATTATTTTAATGGTGTTTCTTAATTTAATTCGATACGAATTTAGATTATTTCATAGGTATTTTGTATACATATTTTTATACTCATTTACATTATCTAATGTGTGTTTTGTGTATATATTTTTTATGCAAATTTATTTAATGTTCATTTTTGTACATATATTTTTATAGAAGTTTGCGTTATTTTATGTATATAGCTTTATATAAATTTACGTTATTTTATGTGCATTTTGTATATTTATATTTATAAAAATACACATTCTTTTATTGGTATATTGTTTATTTACATTTATACGAATTTACATTATTTTATGTGTATTTTGTATACATTTCTTTATATGTATTTACTTTATTTTATGTGTATTTTGTATATGTATTTTTATAAAAATCTACGTTATTTTATGTGTATTCGTATATATATTTTGAAACAAATTTACATTATTTTATATGTATTTTGCATATCTGTTTCAATACAAATTTACCTTATTGTATGTGCATTTTGTATATTTATTTTAATAAAAGTTCAAATATTTTATGTGTATTTTGGTATCAATAATTTTATAAAAAATGAGTTATTTTACAGGTATTTTGCATCTTAATTTTCATACAAATTTACATTATTTTATTAATATTCTGTGTATATATTTTGATACGATTTTACATTATTCTATTTGTGTTTTGTATATATTTTTTTTTATACATATTTACATTATTTAATGTGTATTTTGTATATATATTTCATACAAATTTACGTTATTATATGTGTATTTGTTTATATATTTTCTTGCAAATTTACATTATTTTATGTGTATTTTGTATATGTATTTCAATACAAATTAACCTAATTTTATGTGTATTTTGTATATTTCTTTTCAGACAAATTTAAATTATTTTTGTGTATTTTTGTATATAATTTTATACAAATTTAGGTTATTTTACGTACGCATTTACATTATTTAATGTGTGTTTTGTATATATATTTTTATCCAAAGCTACTTTATTTTACGTTCATTTTTGGACATATATTTTATAGAAATTAGCGTTATTTTATATGTATTTGTATATGTTTTCTCATACAAATTTACATTATTCTTTTATTGATATTTTGTTTATTTATTTTGACGCGAATTTACATTACTTAATGTGTATTTTATATATATATTTTTATACGTCTTTACATCATTTGATATGTATTTTGTATATATATTTCTATAGAAATCTACGTTGATTTATGAGTATTCGTATATAGATTTTGAAATAAATTTACACTGTTTTATGTGTATTCTGCATATTTTTTCAATACAAATTTACCTTATTGTATATGGATTTTGTATATTAATTTTCATACAAATATAATTATGCTATGTGTATTTTTGTATATGTAATTTTATAAAAATATGCTTTATTTTATGGGTATTTTGCGTTTTTATTTTCATACAAATTTACATTATTTTATTTATATTCTGTTTATTTTTTTTAAACAATTTTACATTATTCTATGTGTATTTTGTATATCTATTTTTATAGGTATTTACTTAATTTTATGTGTATTTTGTATATATATTTTTATAGAAATCTACGTTATTTTATGTGTATTCGTATATATATTTTGAAAGAAATTTACATTGTTTTATATGTATTTTTGCATATCTCTTTCAATACAAGTTTACCTTATTGTATGTGCATTTTGTATATTTATTTCAACACAAATTTAAATATTTTACGTGTATTCTGGTATATATATTTTTATAAGAAATGCGCTATTTGATGGGAATTTTGCATCTTTATTTTCATACAAATTTACATTATTTTATTAATATTCGGTGTATTTATTTTGATACGATTTCACATTATTCTATTTGTTTTTTATATTTTTTTTATACATATTTACATTATTTAATGTGTATCTTGCATATATATTTCATACAAATTTATTATCTATTATTTATTTTCATACAAATACACATTCTTTTCATGATATTTTGTTTATTTATTTTGACACGAATTTACCTAGATATGTATTTTGTATATATATTTTTATAGGTATTTACATAATTTCATGTGTATTTTCTTATATATTTTTCTATAGAAATCTACGTTATTTTATGTGTATTCGTATATATATTTTGAAACAAATTTAATTTGTTTTATATGTATTTTTGAATATCTCTTTCAATACATATTTACCTTACTGTATATGCATTTTGTATATTTATTTCAATACAAATTTAAATATTTTATGTGTATTTTGTTATATATATTTTTATAAAAAAATGCGCTATTTTATGGGAATTTTGCATCTTTCTTTTCATACAAATTTACATTATTTTATTGATATTCTGTGTATTTATATTGATAGGATTTTACGTTATTCTATTTCTTTTTTGTATATATATTTTTATAAACATTTTCATTATTTAATGTGTATCTTGCATATATATTTTATACAAATTTACGTTATTTTAAGTGTATTTGTTTATATATTTTCTTTCAAATTTACATTATTTTATGTGTATTTTGTATATGTATTTCAATACAAATTTACCTAATTTTATGTGTATGTTGTATCTTTCTTTTCATACAAATTTTAAATATTTTTGTGTATTTCTGTATATAGTTTTATACAAATTTAGGTTATTTTATGTACGCATTTACATTATTTAATGTGTGTTTTGTATATATATTTTTATGCAAATTTACTTTATTTTATGTGCATTTTTGTACATATATTTTTTTTTAGAAATATGCGTTATTTTATGTGTATTTGTATATGTTTTCTCATACAAATTTACATTATTTTATTGCTATTTTGTTTATTTATTTTGATACGAATGAAAATAGATATACAAAATATACATAAAATAAACTAAATTTGTATTGAAATATATATACAAAATACATAAAATAATGTAAATTTGAATCAAAATATTTAAAGAGATGCGCATAAAATAACGTAAATTTGTTTTAAAATATACAAAATACACATTAAATAATGTAAATATGAATAAAAAAATATATACAAAACACAAATAGAATAATGTAAAATCGTATCAAAATAAATACACAGAATATTAATAAAACAATGTAAATTTGTATGAAAATAAAGATGCAAAATACCCATTAAATAACGCATTTTTTTAAAAAATATGTATACCAAATTACACATGAAAAAACTAATTTGTATTAAAATAAATATACAAAATACATATACAATAAGGTAAATCTGTATTGTGAAATATATGCAAAATACATATAAAACGATATAAATTTGTTTTAAAAAAATATATATATATATATATATATATATATATATATATATATATATATATATATATATATATATATATATATATATATATATATATATATATATATATATATATATATATATATATATATATATATATATATATATATATATATATATATATATATATATATATATATATATATATTTATATATATATATATATATATATATATATATATATATATATATATATATATATTTTTATATATATATATATATATATATATTTTATTTGTATATATATATATATATATATATAGAAATCTACGTTATTTTATGTATTCGTATATATATTTTGATACAAATTTATATTGTTTTATATGTATTTTGCATATCTGTTTCAATACAAATTTACCTTATTGTATGTGCATTTTGTATATTTTTTTTAATACAAATTCAAATATTTTATGTGTATTTTGGTATATATAATTTTATAAAAAATGCGTTATTTTATAGGTATTTTGCATCTTAGTTTCCATACAAATGTACATTATTTTATTAATATTCTGTGTATATATTTTGATACAATTTTATATTATACTATTTGTGTTTTGTATATATTTTTTTATACATATTTTCATTATTTAATGTGTATTTTTTATATATATTTTATACAAATTAACGTTATTTTAAGTGTATTTGTTTATATAATTTCATTCAAATTTACATTATCTTAAGTGTATTTTGTATATGCATTTCAATACAAATTTACCTAATTTTATGTATATTTTGTAAATTTATTTTCATACAAATTTAAATTATTTTTGTGTTTTTTTCTATATACATATAGAGTAAATTTCTATGAAAATATATATTCAAAATACATATAAAATTATATAAATAAGTATAAAAATATATATATCAAATACACCTAAGAAAATGAAAATTCGTATCAAAATAAATAAACAAAATTCCGATAAAAGAACGTATATTTGTAGGAAAATAAATATACAAAAAACACATTAAATTACGAAAATTTTAATAAAAATATATACAAAAAAACAAAAAAATAAATTTCAGTTTGTATGAAAATAGATATACAAAATACACATATAATTAGTTAAATTTGTATTTAAATACATGTACAAAATACACATAAAATAATGTAAATTTGTATGAAATGAAAACAAATACACATAAAATAACGTACATTTGTATAAAATATATATACTAAATACACATACAATAATGTAAAATCGTATCAAAATAAATACACAGAATATCAATAAAATAATTTAAATTTGTATGAAAATAAAGATGCAAAATATCCATAAAATAAAGCATATTCTTTTTTAAAATACATTTACAAAAATACACATAGAATAATTAAATTTGTATTAAAATTAATATACAAAATGCATATACAATAAGGTTCTATTTTTATACGTATATCTGTATTTTGTATATATATATATATATATATATATATATATATATATATATATATATATATATATATATATATATATATATATATATATATATATATATATATATATATATATATATATATATATATATATATATATATATATATATATATATATATATATATATATATATATATATATATATATATATTTTATTGGCATTTTGTTTATTTATTTTGATATTAATTTACATTATTTTATGTGTATTTTGTATACATTTTTTATACGTATTTACTTAATTTTATGTGTATTTTGTATATATATTTTTATAGAAATCTACCTTATTTCATGTGTATTCGTATATATATTTTGAAACAAATTTACATTGTTTATATGTATTTTGCATATCTATTTTTGTGTATTCTGTATTTATTTTTGTTATACATAGAATAATATAAAATCGTATGAAAATAAGTACACAGAATATCAATAAAATAATTTAAATTTGTATGAAAATAAAGATGCAAAATACCCATAAAATAAAGCATATTTTTTTTAAAAATACATATACAAAAATACACATAGAATAATTTAATTTGTATTAAAATTAATATTCAAAATCCACATACAATAAGGTAAGTTTGTATTGAAAAAAAACGCA
The DNA here is from genome assembly GCF_024679095.1 of Eriocheir sinensis. NCBI lineage: Eukaryota > Metazoa > Arthropoda > Malacostraca > Decapoda > Varunidae > Eriocheir > Eriocheir sinensis. The sequence continues at coordinate 9,228,014 of NC_066558.1, read as the reverse complement.
AAAATACACATAAAACAATGTAAATTTGTTTCAAAATATATATACGAATACACATAAAATAACGTAGATTTCTATAGGAATATATATACAAAATACACATGAAATGATGTAAATACGTATAAAAATATATATACAAAATACACATTAAATACTGTAAATTCGCGTCAAAATAAATAAACAAAATATCAATAAAAGAATGTGTATTTGTATGAAAATAGATATACAATATACACATAAAATCACCTAAATTTGTATAAAACTATATACAAAAATACACAAAAATAATTTTAATTTGTCTGAAAAGAAATATACAAAATACACATAAAAATAGGTAAATTTGTATTGAAATACATTTACAAAACAATTTTACATTATTCTATGTGTATTTTGAATATCTATTTTTATACGTATTTACTTAATTTTATGTGTATTTTTTTTATATTTTTATAGAAATCTACGTTATTTTATGTGTATTCGTATATATATTTTGAAACAAATTTACATTGTTTTATATGTATTTTTCCATATCTCTTTCAATACAAATTTACCTTATTGTATGTGCATTTTGTATATTTATTTCAATACAAATTTAAATATTTTATGTGTATTTTGGTATATATATTTTTATAAGAAATGCGCTATTTGATGGGAATTTTGCATCTTTATTTTTATACAAATTTACATTATTTTATTAATATTCGGTGTATTTATTTTGATACGATTTCACATTATTCTATTTGTTTTTTGTATATATATTTTTTTATACATATTTACATTATTTAATGTGTCTCTTGCATATATATTTCATACAAATTTATTATCTATTATTTATTTTCATACAAATACACATTCTTTTCATGATATTTTGTTTATTTATTTTGACACGAATTTACCTAGATATGTATTATGTATATATATTTTTATACGTATTTAAATAATTTCATGTGTATTTTGTATATATATTTCTATAGAAATCTACATTATTTTATGTGTATTCGTATATATATTTTGAAACAAATTTACTTTGTTTTATATGTATTTTTGAATATCTCTTTCAATACACATTTACCTTACTGTATATTCATTTTGTATATTTATTTAAATACAAATTTAAATATTTTATGTGGGTTTTGGTATATATATTTTTATAAAAAATGCGCTATTTTATGGGAATTTTGCATCTTTCTTTTCATACAAATTTACATTATTTTATTGATATTCTGTGTATTTATATTGATAGGATTTTACATTATTCTATTTCTTTTTTGTATATATTTTTTTTATACACATTTACATTATTTAATGTGTATCTTGCATATAATTTAATACAAATTTACGTTATTTTAAGTGTATTTGTTTATATATTTTCATTCAAATTTACATTATTCTATGTATATTTTGTATTTGTATTTCAATACAAATTTACCTAATTTTATGTGTATTTTGTATATTTCTTTTCATACAAGTTTTAAATACTTTTGTGTATTTTTGCATAATGTGTGTTTTGTATATATATTTTTATGGAAATTTATTTTATTTTATGTGCATTTTTGTACATATATTTTTTTCTCATACAAATTTTTATTATTTTATTGCTATTTTGTCTATTTATTTTGATACGAATGAAAATAGATATACAAAATATACATAAAATAAAATAAATTTGTATTGAAATATATATACAAAATACATAAAATAATGTAAATTTGTATCAAAATATTTTAACAGATGCGCATAAAATAACGGAAATTTGTTTTAAAATATACAAAATACACATTAAATAATGTAATTATGTATAAAAAAATATATACAAAACACAAATAGAATAATGTAAAATCGTATCAAAATAAATACACAGAATATTAATAAAACAATGTAAATTTGTATGAAAATAAAGATGCAAAATTCCCATCAAATAGCGCATTTCTTATAAAAATATATATACCAGAATACACGTAAAATATTTAAATTTGTGTTGAAATAAATATACAAAATGCACATACAATAAGGTAAATTTGTATTGAAAGAGATATGGAAAAATACATATAAAACAATGTAAATTTGTTTCAAAATATATATACGAATACACATAAAATAACGTAGATTTGTATAAAAATATATATACAAAATACACATAAAATGAAGTAAATACGTATAAGAAAATGTATACAAAATGCACATAAAATAATGTAAATTCGTATCAAAATAAATAAACAAAATACCAATAAAAGAATGTGTATTTGTATAAATATAAATATACAAAATATACATAAAATAACGTAAATTTGTATAAAACTATACAAAAATACACAGAAGTAATTAATTAAATGATATACAAAATAGATATATAAAAATAAAAATAAGCTAAATTTGAATTAAAATGTATATACAAAATACAATATTTTATGTGTATATTTGTATTTGTATTTAGGCTATTTTATGTGTATTTTGTATATATATTTTCATCCAAAATTACATTATTTTATTGGTATTTTCATAATTTTATTCGATACGAATTTAGATTATTTCATAGGTATTTTCTATACATATTTTTATACTCATTTACATTATCTAATGTGTGTTTTGTATATATATTTTTATGCAAATTTATTTTATGTTCATTTTTGTACATATATTTTTATAGAAATTTGCGTTATTTTATGTATATAGTTTTATATAAATTTACGTTATTTTATGTGCATTTTGTATATTTATATTTATACATATACACATTCTTTTATTGGTATATTGTTTATTTACATTTATACGAATTTACATTATTTTATGTGTATTTTGTATACATTTTTTTTATACGTATTTACTTAATTTTATGTGTATTTTGTATATGTATTTTTATAGAAATCTACGTTATTTTATGTGTATTCGTATATATATTTTGAAAAAAATTTACATTATTTTATATGTATTTTGTATATCTATTTCAATACAAATTTACCTTATTGTATGTGCATTTTGTATATTTATTTTAATACAAATTGAAATATTTTATGTGTATTTTGGTATCAATAATTTTATGAAAAATGCGTTATTTTATAGGTATATTGCATCTTAATTTTCATACAAATTTACATTATTTTATTAATATTCTGTGTATTTATTTTGATACGATTTTACATTATTCTATTTGTGTTTTGTATATATTTTTTTATACATAATTACATTATTTAATGTGTATTTTGTATATTTTAAAACAAATTTCCGTTATTTTATGCGCATCTGTTAAAATATTTTGATACAAATTTACATTATTTTATGTATTTTGTATATATATTTCAATACAAATTTATTTTATTTTATGTATATTTTGTATATCTATTTTCACTCGTATTCGTATTCGTATACGATTTTACATATAATCATGTAATTCGTATCAAACTAAATAAACAAAATATCAATAAAATAATGTAAATTTGTATGAGAAAACATATACAAATACGTATAAAATAACGCTAATTTCTATAAAAATACATGTCCAAAAATGAACGTAAAATAAAGTAACTTTGGATAAAAATATATATACAAAACACACATTAAGTAATGTAAATGCGTACATAAAATAACCTAAATTTATATAAAACTATATACAAAAATACACAAAAATAATTTAAATTTGTATGAAAAGAAATATACAAAATATACATAAAATCATGTTAATTTGTATTGAAATACATATACAAAATACACATAAAATAATGTAAATTTGAAAGAAAATATAGAAACAAATACACATATAATAACGTAAATTTGTATGAAATATATATTCAAAATACACATTAAATAATGTAAATATGTATAAAAAAATATATACAAAACACAAATAGAATAATGTAAAATCGTATCAAAATATATACACAGAATATTAATAAAATAATGTAAATTTGTATGAAAATTAATATGCAAAATACCTATAAAATAACGCATTTTTTATAAAATTATTGATACCAAAATACACATAAAATATTTGAATTTGTATTAAAATATATATACAAAATGCACATACAATAAGGTAAATTTGTATTGAAATAGATATGCAAAATACATATAAAATAATGTAAATTTGTTTCAAAATATATATACGAATACACATAAAAAACGTAGATTTCTATAAAAATACATATACAAAATACACATAATATTAAGTAAATACGAATAAAAAAATGTATACAAAATACACAAAATAATGTAAATTCGTATAAATGTAAATAAACAATATACCATTAAAAGAATGTGTATTTGTATAAATATAAATATACAAAATGCACATAAAATAACGTAAATTTATATAAAACTATATACATAAAATAACGGAAATTTCTATAAAAATATATGTACAAAAATGAACATAAAATAAATTTGCATAAAAATATATATACAAAACTCACTTTAGATAATGTAAATGAGTATAAAAATATGTATACAAAATACATATGAAATAATCTAAATTCGTATCGAATTAAATTAAGAAAATACCAATAAAATAATGTAATTTTGGATGAAAATATATATTCAAAATACACATAAAATAACATAAATACAAATACAAATATACACATAAAATAATTTAAAATTGAATGAAATAAATATACAAAATAAACATAAAATAAGGTAACCTAAAGATAACCTAAGATAATCTAAATACAAATACAAAAATACACATTAAATAATTTATAATTGAATGAAATAAATATACAAAATAAACATAAAATAAGGTAAATTTGTAATAAAATATATGTAAGAATACACATAAAATATTATAAATTTGTATGAAAATATATATACAAATACACATAAAATAACATGAATTTGTATAAAATTTGTTTCAAAATATATACGAATACACACAATAAAATAACGTAAATTTTTTTGAAAATGTATATATAAAATACACATAAAATAATTTAAATACGTAGAAAAATATATATACAACATGCACATAAAATAATGTAAATTCGTAAAAAATTAAATACACAAAATTCCAATAAAAGAATGTATATTTGTAGGAAAATATATATACAAAAAGCAAATAAAATAGCTAAAATTTGTATAAAAATATATACAAAAATACACAAAAATAATTTAAATTTGTTTGAAAATAGATATGCAAAATACACATAAAGGTAAGCAAATTTGTATTGAAATACATATACAAAACTCACATAAAATAATGTAAATTTGTATGAAAATATATAAACAAATACATATAAAATAACGTTATTTTTGGATAAAATATATATACAAAATATATATTAAATATTTTAAATATGTATAAAAATATATTATATTATATATATTTTTATTGATATTTGCGTTATTTATATGTATTTTGTATATGTTTTCTCATAGAAATTTACATTATTTTATTGGTATTTTGTCTATTTTTTTTATACGTATTTACATTATTTAATGTGTATTTTGTTTATATATTTTTATACAAATTTACGTTCTTATATGTGTATTTGTATAAGTATTTTAATACAAATTTACATTATTTTATGTATTTTGTATATATATTTCAATTCAAATTTAGCTTATTTTATGCGTATTTTGTATATCTATTTATTTTAATACAAAATCAAATATTTTATGTTTTTTCGTATATATATTTTTATAAAAAATGCGTTATTTTATGGGTATTTTGCATCTTAATTTTCATACAAATTTACATTATTTTATTAATATTTTCTGTATTTATTTTGATACGATTTTACATTATTTTATTTGTGTTATGTATATATTTTTTTATACATATTTACATTATTTAATGTGTTTTTTGTATATATATTTGATACATATTTACGTTATTTTAAGTTATTTTATGTGTATTTGTTTATATATTTTGACACAAATTTACAATATTTTATGGGTATTTTGTATATATATTTCAAAAGAAATTTACCTAGTTTTATGTGTATTTTGAATATCTATTTTCATACAAACTCAAATTATTTTTATGTATTTTTGTATATATTTCAATATAAATTTTAGTTATGTTATGTGTATTTTGTAAATCTATTTTCAATCAAATATATATTATTTTATTGGTATTTTCTTGATTTATATTGATACGAATTTACATTATTTATATGTACTTTGTATGTATATTTTTATACGCATTTACATTATTTAATATTTATTTTGAATATATAATTTTATACAAATTCATGGTATTTTATGTGTATTTGTATATATATTTTCATATAGATTTACATTATTTTATGTGTATTTTGTACATATATTTAATTACAAATTTACCATATTTTATGTTTATTTTGTATGTGTATTTTGTATATTTATATTTATACAAATACACATTCTTTTATTGGTATTTTGTTTATTTATTTTGTTTCGAATTTACATTATTATATGTGTATTTTGTTTACATTTTTTTATACGTATTTACTTAATTTTATGTGTATTTTATATATATATATATATATATATATATATATATATATATATATATATATATATATATATATATATATATATATATATATATATTTTTTTTATAGAAATCAATGCTAGTCCACGGCACCTGAACAAGCTCAGCAACGTTGATCACCCAAACTCTTCACGCTACAAACCAACCTGGAGTAAATGCGAAACAACGAAATAATTCGCTAAAGCGATGGGAAATACACATCGGCAAGAGTTATTTATCGAACTGGAGTGGTCGCCACTGGAACAGCCTCCCGCAAGTAGTTAGCGCAGATAGCATCAACTCACTCAAGAATCGCATTGATCGCCACTTTGCTGCATCGTGAGTGAACTGAACGTATGCAAGAGCAGGGGTACACAAGTGCCTTAGGAGAGTAGGTACACATGCTTTAATCCTTCCCCCTGTAAGCCACCCTATGGCAAAAGGATTACGAAATCACTGAAAGCAGGCAGCCTAGGGGCAAGAGCCAACAGGCTTTCTGCTGCCTGCCAGTCCATGTTTCCCGTATCTCGGTGGCACCTGGCAGACCTGTGTGTCGCTGCGCTGCGGTTGATCTTAATTATCGAAACTACCAACTTTGCCCCTATTGTTTTTTTTTTTTATTTCTAAGCAGGTGCGTGTGGTTGACAGGCGGGCACGCGTGACACACACACACACACACACACGGGGCCCGGTAGCTCAGTGGATAGATAGTTTGTCTCACAACCAGAAAGGACCGGGAATTGATTCCACATTGGGTGGAGATAAATTGGGTTTATCTTTCTTCACGTAGCCCTGTTCACCTAGCAGTGAGTAGGCACATGATGTCAGGCAAGGAGCTGTGACTTCGTTGTCGCGGTCTGTTGTGTATGAGTGGTCTCAGCCCATTCTAAAGATCGGTATTACGAGCTCTGTGCTCCTCTGTAGGGAAACGGTATTGGCTGTCTCGAGACCTGCAGCAGACCAAGAGGTGACTACACACACACACACACACACACCTCCACCACATTCCAAAGTCGGTCCTTCAATACTGCTGTCAGGAATTGCAAGCAGAAGGGCGGTGTGGACATCTCAAGGTCAATGTAAAGGAGGGATGGCAAAAATTTCTGAGCGGGCGGTGTGTGTGTGTTTGTGTCCAGCCAGCCCGTCACTGAGGAATGCGAGGAATGCGAAGTGGGTGGATCTTAAACTGGGCAAGCGAGGGTCCGGTGGGAACGTTTTGAATGACGCGGCGCCGACTATTTAGATTTGAGGCCATTACTGCGTGTTCTCGAGTGGCTGCTGCCCTGATGGTCCATGAGCCTGTTTGAAAAGCCTCTCGTTGACGTTGCTGGGATTGTCGTGACTGTTTCACATTTCGGCGTTCCTTCTCCCTCCTCCTTTTTTTCCTTCTCATATTTTCTATTTCTCATTCATATCACTGTCTTCCTTATTCTGTCCTCCTCCTCCTCCTCCTCCTCCCTCCCTCCTCCTCCTTTCCTTCCCTTCCTCCGTCCACCTCTCATCTATCTTTCTACTTCTTTTCATATTGTCCATTTGAGGTTAAAAATTCTGGCTTGTAGGTGGAGTTTCTGAGGGTTTTTCATACTCAAGGAATATCTCTCAGCTTGCTTTGGTCTCTCAGGAAGGGCAAGTGTCTGATACTCTCTAGAGTTGGCAGGAGAGTAACACCGGTGACTGGTGCCACTGGCCAGGCCTCACAAGGGTCACAGAGTTGTGTTAAACTGTTCTCGGAAAGTGGGAACGAATTACTGGTTCATCTCCTTCGAGGACACACAGCTGAAAAGCGCCGGGTTGGGAAAGTCTCTCTCGTGACCGGGAGGCTCAGGACAAGCGATTGGTCTTTGAGTAAGCGTTTTCAGTAGACCCTGTGGGAGCTGAACCCCCCAGTGTTGGAGGCATCTGAACACAGCAGTATCCAATTTCCATACACAATGTTTATCCAATTCAATTTATGTTCACACTTTAAGTTATTTCTGAAAGCGCTTTTTATATTTGGCCTAAATTACAACTCACTTAGAATTTCTTAACAATGCCATCGAGCCTCCGTGTGACGTATGTCCCGGACGCACACACGCAGAGGGTCGGCTCGCCCAAGGCCAAGAGAATATAAGGTCTCTTCAACCTCGTACCAGAATTCCTTCTGCGCAGTGACGTAACGGGAAGCTACTTCTGTCCTGCCCACGGCCCACCCAGACTATACACGAAGAGAGGTGTATGTGGTAATTCTCAAGTGTGTGGAAGTAGCGCCATCTATTGCAGCTCACCAAAACGTCATTTAGGGTAGCTTTAATTATTTTTAAAGTACCACAGCACCCTATCCTGCCTTTTATTTGTTATTTTCGTATTTTTGTAAAATGATTTTATGAATGGGGTAAAAGAAAATATATTTGCTCTTATGTTTTATTAATATTATTTACACTATATCACTTGTTATTTTGGGAAAATATAATGTAGAAAGTTTTTCTAAGTATATATATATATATATATATATATATATATATATATATATATATATATATATATATATATATATATATATATATATATATATATATATATATATATATATATATATATATATATATATATATAGTGTGTGTGTGTAGCAAATATATCCAGTGTCTCAAATACAAGCAAAGCATACAACATTCTATAAGATTACTACAATGCCTTTGCAACATGCCTAGCTGTTAAAATATCGTACTGCCACATAATGGCAAGCAGCATTGTACTGTTTGGCAGGGCAGATAACAAAAGCTAAGCATTACAACTGAAATAAAAACAATGGCAGACACCCAAAGCTTGTTAACTTGAATACATCTGATTTATAACAGGCAAAATCTACTATGGTGTATTATATGCAATAATAACTGTGTTGCAAGGCACATCAATATAAAAGCATCATAAAACATGCTGGACATACATGATGGAGGATATCAGAAGGTAACACATGAGTTGTCTTACACATGGAATGCAATAATCAGTCCTGGGAGACAGCTGGGCGAAGTAAATGAATGTGTAGACAAAGGATTCACAAGCTTCCACCTTTGGCATCAGCCAGTGTCCTGAAGATATTAGCTCAGTAGGTACAACTATGCAGTGGAGGCAATATATTGTGAGAAAGCAAATGACAAACTGCAATCTAATAGTGTAAGAAAATAGCAGGAAAGTTATGCTGCAGTATGTGAGACATACCAAATTTCAGGGCAAAGAGGATTTGTTTTTCAAGGCTACATCAGTAAACAAGAAGCATTTATTGCAGGAACAGTAAAACAATATTTGTTTTTAGCACACACAAGTTGATGTAACAAAATCCATTTGAAATGAAACTCTTGAACTAGCCACCTCAACAAACCACTCTGTCTCCCTCAAAATAATCATTATTTTTCACCAAGGCTTACAAGCAGCATTAGTCAAGAATATCAATTGGCATTATATTTTGTCAAAAACAACAAAAATAAATAAATATATATATATATATATATATATATATATATATATATATATATATATATATATATATATATATATATATATATATATATATATATATATATATATATATATATATATATATATATATATATATATATATATAATATATATATATATATATATATATATATATATATATATATATATATATATATATATATATATAAATAATAAATAAATAAAAATATATATATATATATATATATATATATATATATATATATATATATATATATATATATATATATATATATATATATATATATATATATATATATATATATATATATATATATATATATATATATATATATATATATATATATATATATATATATATATATATCTATGTGATTATATATAAAGCAGAAAAAATCATAACATGCTATAGTACAAAACACGATTACTCCTGGACGCTACATCAATGGCTAGCTTTCATGTGATGAAATTATATGCTGTATTTCCTTACATCATGAAACCCAGTCACTGCAGCACATATTAGGTAAGTAGACACCAAAAAAGCTTGTTACCTGAACAAGATAAATTATAATAGGCAAATCCATAATAAAGCATTGTATTACTGTTTAAGTGTGGGCAGAGAACAAAAGTTTGGGCATTACACCTGAAATAAATAATGTAGAAGCATCCAAAGCTTGTGAGCTGAATAAGATCTGATTTATAAATATAAAAACTAACAATGCTGGTGCAAGTAATATCTGGCAGGGTAGATAAATAATTCCTTGCATTACAACTAGAAAGAAAGTGGCAGATATCCAAAGCTTGTTTGGTCCGAACAAGATCTGATTTATAACAGGTAAAAACCAACAATGTTGTTACATGCAATATCTGGCAGGGCAGATAAATAATTCCTTGCATTACAATTGAAAGAAAGTGTAAGAGACATCCAAAGCTTGTTAACTGAACAAGATATGATTTATAACAGGCAAAAAACCAACAATGGTGCACATTATTTGCAATATTTAGCAAAGTATATGGAAAATTTCTTGGCATAACAAAAGTAATACCAAATAATGGCAAAACATCCAAAGAGTGGTGGCATTGCATAATTTCTGGAAAACAAAATACCACTAAAAATCAATTAATAAATTTATTATACTCAATCCAATACCAAAAATATTTGCTCAACATGCTGCAAGAAATTAGGAGCAGACCTACATGCAGGATAGATTTTCAGCTTCAGAGATAGGGCAAAGCAGGCAATATATGATTATTATGTTGCAATAGACAATGAAAAAGCATTGATGCATTAAGCTAGAAAAATCACATGAAGAAAAAACATAAGGCACATAAACCCATCCCCAGCTGGCGTACATGCACACTTTCATATTCTGTTACTAATCATGCACACTATCAATCCTGAAGACTGAAATATTATGCTGTAAAAGAAACTTTATAAATATCATGAGTAAATTTATATCCCTAGTGTGTATTATTATTACTAATGCTGCAATTTAATTAATTTCCTATTTTTTTTCATTTTGGGATGGGTCTGCTCCCTATTCACTCCATTTTAGTTTTGTAGTATATCCTTAATTTTATGTAGATGAGGTGAATGTTTTCAGTTAGCTGGGTGGAACACAGGGTGCAGAGGACCTTAGAAAAATCATGATTATTTGAATTTGAACAATAGAGCATTTGGGAGACTCTAGTGCTCAATACTTGCCTTCTCCAGTGTTGCCTGGAGGGAGCCAATGGCTTCAACTTCATGAAAGTGTTTAAAAACACTATCACTGGGGCACAGAGAGAGTCCCCCAAATGGAAGGTATCTGGATTGTTAGAAAAAGGCTTTAAAATAACAAAATAAATTTCTGTTGTCAAGTTGTTGTTTTACATCCAACAGATGCTCCTTGCAATGTTGACAATTACGTTTTTCAAAAAAAATTTTACAAGTCCAGCCAACTACATAAAACAAAGCATTGACCTCAGCAGGTGGCATGCTTGCTACTGACTCCTCATTGTCTGAGTCAGTATCCGAAGGGCAAATCTGCATCACAGTTTGAGGTGTTTACGTCAAGGAAGCATGACTCATCCGCCTCTGCCACAGTTACGTGTCTGGGGAACTTGTGAATAATAATTGGTCATTACTGACTCTGGAGGCCCTTCTGTAAAATTATGTAGGCAGTGGGATGGTCACAGTTCCCAAATCTAACCTCAGTCTGGCAAACAGACCTTCAAGACAGTCCTGATTTAATCGCCGGAGTGAGGAGGTACTTTTAGCTTGATAACTCTTGCAGATCTTGCCACAGAGCATCAAGTGCGTTGTCAAGTTGATGAGCCAGCCATTTACACAGTGAATGCGTACACATGAGGTGGAGCACAGGACCTTTAATGACAACAAGTAATCTTTTAGTCTCTTTTATTATGATTTTCATATGACATGAATTTGAAGTAATGGCAGTAGCGGCATCTTTATAATTATAAATGGATGGAACCTATTTGAAACAATCAAACAAAATGTCCACCTTATCTATGAATTCTGCAGTATAGATGGCTTTCTGTGGTAGCATTCCTGATGTTGAATGAACGAAAATTCCTGCCGCCACAGTATGACTCCATATCACTTGGGCATAAGATTGACTACGCATTTTTAAAAGCCTTCACCCACATTATATGTTTGCTGCTCAATTTAGGAGCAAGTCTAATACTGTTGCTGATCTTTTTCAAAAAAACTTTTTATGTGACTCCCATGAAATTTCTTATTTTTCTCCAATTTTAATATCATATTTGAGAAGTGTGTTCCTCTAGCTTTTCAAAGATGTGGAGAATAAAAAAAAAAGTGAACCTTTCTCACCATCGACTGTAAAGGAAGGCTTTTCAGTTGTCATGCCAAGAGTCTGGAACATAGGAAACGATGCACCCCTCTTGATCACAAACTGTAAAACTTATAACTCTGTGTCCCGTGTCACTGACTTTTTATTGCTGTTTCATACAGCTATTCCCTGATTTTACAAGTTTTAATCCCTCCCGAATAAAAAGAAACATCCTAAAACAAGTTTCCTATTTTTTTCAATAAGCACTCAACCATGCTTAACACGAGTGCATGATTTGCTGGTTTCAAACTCTTCACATGCTCTCCGAAATCCTCCCTTCCTGAATGATAGTAGAATCAGAGGCTTTGTCAAAATGCAATGATTCTTTAATACTCCATGGCATCAAATGCAATCCCACTAAAGTGTCTCTTCTTTTGACAAAGCCTGTGCTCTTTCTTCAGGGCTGTCAGAGTCTGTTATTTTGCTCCAGCCACACGGAAGTGGTAAATACCCTGAGCCACAGAGTGGCGTGTTGAAACTGAAGGCAAATGAAATACTATTGCTGAGAAACTCGATAAGCCTTTGGACTTTGGTAGTACAAGGCCATAGCAACCTCCTCTCTAGTACTCCCATATCTCCTACCAGGCTTAGATCTTGCAGCATGTTGAACCTGTCCTTTGAAAAAATCCACCACTTTTTGGATCTAGGGAAATTGCTGGCTTTTGGAACAAAAACTGCCCAGGAGTGACGTAATACGGCCTGAGCTTTGAGCCACCTCATTCTGCCGGCGCAGACGGCAGACCGTCTTCTTTAACAATTGCAGTTTTGATGTCTCTGAAAAATGCATACGCCAATATTAAAAGTTAAATTTCACAGCACTCTTCTCACACCTAATTCCTAAATAATAAAATATGTGCATGTTAATGCATTATTATTGCTATTAGGACAGTGAATCCAAGCTTAATGACATTTTATCTGCACGCCAGCTTAGACTGGAAAGGCTTTAGATTAGATTACCTGACAAGAGTAGTATTTCCAGATGGGGAGAGGGTACAACTGGAGACTTGACAGAAATAATATATCAGATCTACAAGCACTGATTATCCATATATATCTCTGGTGTTCAATCTCTACTGAAACATACGTCAAAATGGTGCCACACTAAAAATCTAAAAAATTCTCTGTTTCACAATGTTAGTCATACCCAAATCCTGCCTGCTATTTAACTTTCCTTTTTCACATTATAATCCATTAAACTGGTGGTCTCAGGATGTGCCACTTTCACCCAACAAACTAATCCTTATTACTTATTAAAACCATTTGAACTTACTTGCATAGATCATAATTCAAAGCATTATCCCAGCTCTTCCACATGTCCATCCAGTGTAATGTGGGTGATGTGGAGATGGTTCAGCCCTCATGTCTCCCAGGCGCATACATTAAGTTTAGAAATAATACTGTTCCTTGTAGCTCCCATTTCCCCTGATTACTCACGACTATCTCTTTAAGAATAACGTATGCGAAGAATCACACATTTTTTGGTTTCATAATACAAGGAAAAGCCTGAGTATGTGATTAAAGATGGGATATTAAATAGCAGGGATATTGACCTCATTTCTAGGGTGCTGCCATAAGTTTGGGGAGTGAAATGGTTAATATGATCACATCAGTAGCATGGACAAATGTTTGTTAGCAGGCACTTCAGGTTATGCTACCTCTTCAAAGCTTGACCAGTCATGGTTTAAAGTGGAACAGGATAAACAAAAGAGACAGAGCAGGTATTTGTGGACAATACTATTGTTACTATCAATTGCCAGCCTATGGCAAAATTTGAACCCTATGCTATCAAGAACATAAGACCTATGTTCTGATCACTCACTACTGCCATAAGAATATAATAAAACAGTTTAAATCGACATTCAAAAATATCAACCTTTTACATATATTTTCCTAAGATATGTGCTAATTGTAACAGTTAAATAGAACTCAATTTGTATGCAGGGATGTGAGGTATATTGTTAAGCTGTAATGTTTCCAACATATTAAATGTGGTCATAACAACGCACTGTGAACAGTAACTAGAAGGATAAATTATCATTGAGCACAAGAGGTTGTTTACTGTATTTTGGTGAGCTTGATGGCCGAGTCGGGTTTCCTCCAAACCCCTTTAGTTTCACAATCCCTGTTGAGGAGTGTAATTTCTTAATCACAGTGAAAAATGGATGCAAATGGTCACTGCTAAAATTAATTATTATACTTTGCCAGCGTCACTGTAAATTTTGGCACAGAATTTAGAGAAGACGACTACCAGACTTGCGTGAGTCTCTGTTGTTGAGGTAAATGATCCCTTCACTCATTGGAGCTATATGTACATTGTTTTAATGTGCATCATTACATTACGTTAAACGATGATGATGCTAATGATGTATTATTGCCTTTTTTTGTCATTTTATAGAGCAGGACTACTAAAAGTAAAGCTATTAGCATCAACTTTCTCTCTAAATCAGCCCATTGCTATCATTATATGTACAGTTATTCTTATAATTACTCTTCCCTGTGCTGATAATGGAGATGCATGTCAGGATTAAGCATCACATACAAGGAAAGAATTGTTATATAGGAAACAGGGAACTTTTAGGTTCTATATAATAGGACAAGTTTGTTATACATAAAAAAATTGGATGCTTCAGATGTTAAAGATTTTTGGATATAACACACTCTCCCTCCTCAATTAGTTCTATAAAGCAAGGGTTGACTATGGCTGAGATTATTTTTTCCGGCAGGTTTCATGGACACTTTTTTAATGCAAAGCATCTGGAAATTAATGATTAATACGGAAATACGTCTCATGAGTAAGGGCATCTTTTATAATTATAAATGGATGAACTATTGAAACAATCAAACAAATGTCCAATTTTATCTATGTATTCTGGGTAGCATAGATGGCTTTCGTAGAAAAAGCATTCCTGATGTTGAATGAATCAAGATTCCTGCCGCCACAGTATGACTCATCACTTCTGGGCAGCAAGATCGATTACGCATTTTCATTGACAACCTGAAAGGATGCACCATCAAAGACTGTAAAGGACAAATGTATTAGAGTACAAAATAACATGGTCTTGTGATAAAAAAAAAAAAAGCTATGACAATCAATGTCAAATCATTTCAGGATACATAAATTAGCAGTTATGGCGAAGGAATTCCTACAACTCTCCCGGACATCTAAGCAACAAGTGAGGAATTTAATTTCTTTCCTTTTGCTTCAGGTAAAATGATGCAGACATATGCATGCCTAATGTGATGAGTATAAATTTATATGGATGGTGAAATATCATCCACAAGGTAGATGGTCCACGCTCAAATGCTGATTCAAACTATCAATCGCATTTCATTAATAGCTGTAATTTCCCTTGAAGCCAAACCAAACATTCAGTGAGAAAGTACTGTTTTTAATGATTTTGTTGCAATGTTGTGGTGGTCTGTTTCACAGTTTTTTCATCAAAGCTAGAGGAGCATTCCTCTTCTCTGCTTCAGAGGATAGATGGTGTGTTGCTCTTTGCATGATTTTGTGGAGTCATAATTAGATTAATAACACAACAATCAATAAAAACTAATAGTATTCATACCAAAATCAAGCACATGGCGCTGGTGCAGTGCAATGGGGAGTACTATCGTCAGGTCAGGCTGCAGTTCATTTTCAGTGTGGCTTGTGACACTGAGCAGGTGGGGTTGACACTGCCACATCTCAGGGGGTGGCTGAGTTCTATTTAACTCCACCCGTGGCGTCTTTCGACTTCCTTGGGCTGCTACATTCTCTTGGTGTTACCGAAACCTGTGATCGGATCTGGGATGTGGTTTTGTAAGACGGGAATAATATTCGACAACGAAACATGGAAGGAAATTCAAGAGTATGTCCACATGGTAAAAAATACAGAGATGAGAATTGCCAAGTGGGTTTGCTTGGTGTACCAAATAAAGAGGCCAGGTGATGATATGATCATGAAGGAAGAGTTATGCGGGGTATGATATAAACTGCTTCATTAGTTAAGGGATTAGAAGAGTGTATATTGAAATTATTTGGATACTGGAAAGGATACATATGGGGACAACTGGGTGAGAAGGGAAAGAGATGCAGATTTTTGATGATTACAATAGTTACACCAATGAACACTTAGGACACACATCTACAAGGGCCACAACTTTGGCTGCTAGGACGGAAGTTAATTAGATTTAAAGTGCTAGGACATTGAAGGACGAATACTAACAGCAATAATAATAAATGAGTATAGCTAAATATAGTTATGATATTTTTGCTTATGTTACTATTAGTATTAGAAATTTTAAAACACTGGGATGATATATTAATATAAATATTGATAAATCAATGAAAATTACTGACATTAATTGTATTAATACTACCACTAGTAATATTAACACTGAAACCTAAAAGACTGAGCAAAACACTGAATCTGAAATAAAACGATAATTGAGCTGTTCTGTCTGAAAAGGTGAGCTTGCTCCATGCACCGTGACAGGAATGGTATACGTAGCCAGGTTGCTGGAGATACTTATGGTCACCAACCACTTCAGGTGCAAATTAATTAAAGCAGCTAATATGGCCAACATCAGAATGAGTGATTCATCATAATGCAAGATTACCAGGAAAAAACATGAGGTAAAGGGATGTCAGTGACACAGACAACATTAAATTGCAAACTTGAAAATCAACAAAGTATGCATATAAAGCAAAACAACAACAATAATGCTGAGCATGGCAAAATATTAATGGCTTATTACAATGTAAAGTAATTACTGTAATTAATTTTCACTAACCATACGTGTGGCAGCACACCTGTGTAGAGGAGAGTTCCAACTCCATTGGCTCCAAGTCAATGGCGGCTGCATTGTGATGATGTTGAGGTAAGCAAACCAACCAAAAGTACATAATGATGATAAAAACCAAATACATTTGTTCTATCTGTCAGGTGAATACACTCAAATCCATCAAGTGTGGGAGATTCAATCTGTTCAATGCATCAAGGTTTCTTTCACTATTGGGGTCTATTACTCAACTCATGCACTGCATTTGGTACACAAGAAAAATGCTAAAAATTATTACCTGGAACCCAGTGGTGTGGCTGCCCATACACACATTCAGCAAATAGATATTGGGTATAGTATTACATTTACTACACACACACACACACACACACACACACACACACACATGAGAGAGAGAGAGAGAGAGAGAGAGAGAGAGAGAGAGAGAGAGAGAGAGAGAGAGAGAGAGAGAGAGAGAGAGAGAGAGAGAGAGATAGAGAGAGATTAAGAAAGTCATAAATAAGAGCATGCATAACTTCTGTCTTACTCTGTGTGACGTGGGTTGCAGGCTCGGCAGCAGCTGGTCTTTATACAAATCAACCCCATCAAAGTGGTCACTAGATGGCTTTGAGTATGCTTTTGAATGCCAATTTCAAGGCTTTCACCCCACTGAGGCACCCAGTAAAAACATGGTAATTTTAACTTAATTATTATTAATCAATACAAAATGTAATGTAATGAAAGAAAGCAATGACCTTAAAAATTTATATAAATTTTAACCCTTAGACAGCAGTGGGAATATATAGACAGCCTTAAATTCAATAGTCAGTTTGAATGGCAGAAATAAAATGTTTGTATCACTTAGAGATTGCGG